>NW_026932708.1:0-52876 GCF_032062105.1 Saccostrea cuccullata
GGGAATTGTTTTGTAAATATATGATATATAAATAGTGTACATAATGATATTCCTTATATGTCAATGTCAAGAAATACATATTCTTTTTGTATTATAAATGTCATTCGAACTTGATATTCAGTTGATTAAAAAAATTATAAATAGTGTACATAATGATATTCCTTATATGTCGATGCCAAGAAACACATATTCTTTTTGTATTAAAAATGTCATTCCAACTTGATATTCAGTTGATTTAAAAAAATATTTTATTAAATATAAAACTTTTAAATGTTCTTCAAAAAGTAATTTAGAAGACATAAAGTCTGTAGGGAAGACAGTCTGACAACTAAAATACAAGTTTTTTTCTTAATTTTAAAAACAAATATACATGTAAGAAGAAAAACTTCCTATTTTTTTAATAACTTTTATATTAAAATAAGGAATATATTTAAATCCCGTATCAAATTAAACATTCAGCATCAAGAGATTGAATCATTAATTACCTTGTACATTGAATGATAATCAAATGTTCTTCTTTATATCAAAGATTTTAAATTGTGAATATACTTTTTCTGTAAATACTTTTTGATTCAGTTATTATTATCACAATAATTAATTGAGCATGTTTATCGGAAACGAAGCGTAATTTCTCTATACTTACTTCACATTCAAGATCTTTAAATGCTGTCATTATGATTTAGTTATTTTTAGTTATTAAAAATAAATCTTGTTTACATACAAATATAATCCTTGTTTATGGCTTACTGAGAGGGCCTGATGTAAATATTGATTGTAGTTATCTCATCTAACACTTGTAAACTTGAATAAACATTTCAAGGAGAAAAGGAAGAATAACGGATTTCCCTCGCTTTGTACGGATACATAATTTTACAGCCATTTTATTTTTTTCATTCAGACAGCTTTAATTTTTTTATGGCTTACTTTGATTAGAACACCGACTATTTAAAGTTGTTTGAACTTTTATGCTTGCAACTCATGAATTTAGTAATGAATGAAGCGGCAAACATCTTATAAATATTATCATCAGAGTAGACATGTAACAGGTGGGGACTAATATGAAATTAGACGTTTATTTATATTCTATAATTAAGTATTCTTGTATTGATTGGAAAGGTAAAAAAACATAACATTAACCATCCAAATCAAATATCAATTTCAATGTAGTCTGGAGAAAAAAATATAACTTCGCGGGTTTGTTAAGGGAGTACACGGATCAGAATATGGCGAATTAACACTTTTTTAATAATATGTAACGTTCGTATATTAGAAAAATCATGGATAAAACTTTTGCTATCATTATGGATTCTTTAGACTTTAATTGGACTTATACTGCGCAAGCACTACACCACGACTTCACCTGGTGACGTCTATAATTAAAATATATGCCTTAATGAAAAAGTGAAAATTTCAACGCTACACTGGATATAATTAACTTCAATTTGTAATACTAGCTATGTAAAAACATCTATGTACCATTAGAAGTGCTGCAAGAATCCTACTGTCTTATCACAGAAATAATTAAAGAACACTTTTTGACGAAATTTTCCCATTTTTTTTTTTACATTTTGGTCAAATGATTGAAAAAATTCATCAATTCCCTTTAACCATACGATTCAAGTAGCACTTTCCAAAGAAAAAAAAAATAGAAAAAGAACTTTAGATAGAACAAAAAGATTTCATTCTAAGCTGCATAGTGTTGATATTTTGCATCTTTTTGGTAACGAATGGCAGAGGAAAGGCAAGGCCGCGTTTCACAAAATTATCGTAAGATTTGTCCCAAGATATATCTTACGATAATCTTAAGATCTGACTTATGACAATCATAAGATTTGTCACTGCTGTTTCACAAAGCTATCTTAAGTATAAGAAATCTTAAGACAAGTCTTAAGACAAATTCCACTCTTCAGTATCATAGGGTTTTTTAAAAAATATTTTTCTCACGAAGTCTTTCTTAAATTTTCTTTGAAATATTGAAATAATGTGTGTGTCATATAGTTTCTTTTGCAGAAATACCCTAAAAAAAACCCTAACATTTTTTTTGCATCAACTTTAAAGTATATGCACTTTGTGTGTGTGTAAGGAAGGGGAAGGGGTCGTTAAAATTAAATTTGAATTAATTTCATCACAGAAAATTAATAAACAAAAATTGCTTTAATGTCTATTTGCCCTGGGAAAAGTTTCTGACAAAATGCATTTGATTACTTTCAATTAAAATACAATTGGATTCAAAGCTTTGCAAATAAACGATTTTAACAATGACTACTTTTGAAACACCAAATCATTCATAAAATTACTTCGATACAGGTGTCTTTGAAACGCTTCAACTATACTGCAACAAAATATCAATGTTAACAGATGAAGAAGAGAAACGAAAGAAAAAAAAAGAAAAAAAATTCCAATCTAAATTTTACGGTTTCAATACTATTATAAAACAAGAGGCCCAGGGGCCACAGCGCTCACCTGAGATCATCGGGCTTGAATTTACCCCCCCCCCCCCCCCCCCCCTCCCAATACGGCGTTCATCATTTGAACAAACTAGAATCTACACTACCTGAGGATGATTCCATATAAATATCACTAATCATAGCTTTGAAGTACTTGTAAAGAAGATTTTAAAAGGTTTTAAAAGGATTCCCTATATATCACTATGTAAAACATTTTGGCCCCACCCTTGCCCGGGGGTCATGATTTGAACAAACTTGTATCTACACTACCTGAGGATGATTACACATGAGTTTCATCTTTCCTGGCCCAGTGGTTCTGGAGAAGATTTTTAAAGATTTTTCTCATATATTCCTATGTAAAATTTTCTGGCCATTTTGGCCCCACCCTTGCCCCGGGGGTCATGATTTGAACAAATTTGAATCTACACTACCTGTGGATGATTCCACATGAGTTGCATCTTTCCTGGACTAGTGGTTCTGGAGAAGAAGATTTTTAAAGATTTTTCTCATATATTCCTATGTAAAACTTGGGTCGGCCATTTTGGCCCCACCCTTGACCCAGGCGTCATGATTTGAACAAACTTGAATCTACACTACCTGAGGATGATTCCACATGAGTTTCATCTTTCCTGGCCCAGTGGCTCTTGAGAAGAAGATTTTCCTTATAAATAATGTAAAACTTGGGTCGGCCATTTTGGTCCCACCATTGCCCCGGGGGTCATGATTTGAACAAACTTGAATCTTCACTACCTGAGGATGATTCCACATGAGTTTCATCTTTCCTGGCCCAGTGGTTCTGGAGAAGAAGATTTTTAAAAGATTTTTCCTATATATTCCTATGTGAAATTTTGGTCATTCATTTTGGCCCCACCATTGCCCCGGGGGTCATGATTTGAACAAACTTGAATCTACACTACCTGAGGATGATTCCACATGAGTTTAATCTTTCCTGGCCCAGTGTTTCTGGAGAAGATTTTTAAAGATTTTTCCTATATATTCCTATGTAAAACTTGGGTCGGCCATTTGGCCCAACCCTTGCCCCGGGGGTCATGATTTGAACAAACTTGAATCTACACTACCTGTGGATGATTCCACATGAGTTGCATCTTTCCTGGCCCAGTGGTTCTGGAGAAGAAGCTTTTTAAAAGATTTTTCCTATATATTCCTAATATATAAAACTTGGGTCGGCCATTTTGGCCCCACCCTTGCCCCGGGGGTCATGATTTGAACAAACTTGAATCTACACTACCTGAGGATGATTCCACATGAGTTTCATCTTTCCTGGCCCAGTGGTTCTGGAGAAGAAGATTTTTTAAAATTGCCATTAATTTTTAACAAATTCATGATTATCTCCCCTTGGAAAAGGGCGTGGCCCTTCATTTGAACAAACTTGAATTCCCTTCACCCAAGGATACTTTGTGCCAAGTTTGGTTGAAATTGGCCCAGTGGTTCTTGAGAAGAAGATGAAAATGTGAAAAGTTTACAACAACGACAACGCTGACAACGACGACAACGCCGACAACGACAGACAACGGACAAATTGTGATCAGAAAAGGTCAATTGAGCCTTTGGCTCAGGTGAGCTAAAAAGCATAAAGAAAGCATGTACACACAGCATCAAATATTACAGGATATTGAATTGTCAACACATGCCGATGGATTGATGAGGATACCTCAGAAATTAAACAATTTGATTTTCATTTAATTTTGTATGTCTGAATAAAATGTTTACTTTGAAATTAAATCACCACAAATAGAGACATATAAAACCATTTATATATTGTCTGCCACAATGTAACAAAATAAATTAAAGTAAAATTCCTGGACTTTTCAAATCCATGAAAATGCACATCGTTCTGGTAGACATTTGTTTTTTTTTTGGGGGGGGGGGTGCAAGTTCAGTTGGAAGGGGGCACAACCAAAGAAAAATGTCTTGAAATAAATAAAGTAGAAAAATATAAAGTATGTTCATTTTAGTTTTTCTATGGTATATTTTTGGCGAATTACAGGGGGGGGGGTGTTATTGATCTGACTGATAGCTCAAAGGATTGTTATATCTCTAAATACCATTTTCTTAAAATATCCTTTGATTTTTAGGCAAAATACATACTGTCGCAAGTTTCACTTCAGACTTAAGACATGTATATAGTTTCCTTAAGATTTTGATAGATCTTAATAAGATTATCATAAGATATGATAGTTTTGTGAAGCGGCTATGGTGCAATCTTGCGATGATTGTCGGTCATGAGACAGATCTTAGTCATAAATATCATTTTTGTTTTTACCATGAACCACAAGTACGACCCACCCCCTTCCTCATCTGTTCCTTTGACACCCCCTACGTAATATCCGCCGTCTTCCAGCGTAATATTTTTAACTTCAAACAGTATGTGAGTAGTGTTAAGTAACAGATGTAGTATACTTGTACATATTTTGGAGGTACATCTTCTTTATATTCTGTTATTTTAACATAATATTGTGAATCATTGTGTGTATCATGGAATATTCGCCTAAAAGTATACTCTGGAAAATAATCAGTTGTCCGGGAAATATTTCTTGATTCTCCTTCTTTTGCATCCGCTATGTTTACTTAAGAAAAATAGAAATGTATTTACGTGGTATACTGAAGAAACATGGTTCAAAATTCTCCGCTATTTGAATGTTATTTCTCTTACAGTGAATGACTCTGAAATCCATGCCATATGCTATTTGAATCATGTTTCAGAACCAATTGTTTCAGGAAAGGTGTCTATAATTAAACAAATTAACATACGTTGAAGAAGTATTGCACTGCGATATACAAAAGAAATTTCTGCTGATATTCTATTCGAACTCTCATTTCCCCCTTCAGTTGAAGAAGTAAATTATTTGGAAAGTCTACGGAATGAGTAGGGCGAATGGCAAGACAGCAAATTTTCGCCATAAAAGGTGAAAAGTCATAAAGACAGTTTGAGGGTGCAGACATCTGCAGAATTGATGCACCATTTGCAGACACTCTGATTCTAGCGAACAGGAAGTCGGGGAATAAAAGAGTGGAGACACGTGGTAGATACACTGTAGTGGCGTTTCAATAGGTTGAAAAATTGTCGAGAGGGAAAAACTCCAGCAGTGAAAATATAAATGCTAAGGTTTTCAAATAGCTTTGTCATTACTGGTTAAAGTAATATTAGTTTACTGAAATCTGATACCGGGGTATTTTGTCTCAAGTGAAGAAATTCTTCAGATTTTACTGTTATTATCAAATAAATTGATACTATATCAGGTTCGGAAAAAGCACACAGGTGATGCCAAAAAATAGTCTTAATTTGTAGATTTTTTTTGCATTTAAGGAATGAAGCTTATTTCAACTTATGTTATAAAATATAACATAACTTGGGGCAGTTTACGCTTTATAAACCGCGAAGCGAAGGTCAACATAAATATATATTATAGCATTTTAAACTCATATCTACTGTCTATTATATCCATTCTAGTTATCTTTGAAATAAAAAACTTAAGCATTGGACTACCGCTTCATGAAAAATATGACCATGTGCAAGTCTTTATAATTTACACACCAATAAATCACACAAAACTAAAAAAAAAATCCTTTTATTAACATTTTAAATGTTTGAAGGTATAAAAAATATACTCAATGTTTGAATTTTTCGCTGTCCTATATATCGTTGCATTTTTACAAACGTCGTTGTAGCATCATTGTGACGTCACATAACCCCAAGGTTCTCCGTGTATATTTCTACTTGTGAGTATACACGAAAATGGTTTTTAAACCAATTTCATAGCAAATTGTAATATAATGTTTTGTTAAATAAGATTTTAGTCCTTTTAATTGTTATCTTCTAGATCTTCTAGCGTTGTATGTTGTATCGATATATACATGTAATAGGATCTTTATGCAGGAATTCATCATAAATATTTGAACATTTTGCTTCTGATACATGTATATTGCATTTTCCCGTAAAGGATAACGTCAGATTTTCCTAATGAGTTGTGCATAATAAACGCACTCGTTTAATTCACTGCTTATTTGAAATTCTGCAGTGATATAAATTTTTATCACTTAAGAGATAAGAATACTTGAATACGTACATGTTGATATCATTTTCTGGAGCATAATAATCGCACTTCCTTAATTTATATCACTTTATTAATACATATAACTAAAAAATAATTATAACTGCTTATTTTCTACGATCAATGAACGCCACATCAGTCTTTATGACAGAATAATGATTTTTATTTAAACCTTATCTATACTTTGTCCACAGCGGTCAAAATGAGTTTGAATTTCGTTTTTGACAAAGCGTATTCATTATCAAGAAAAAGGCAAAACGATGAGATGTTTTAATTGAATGTAAATAATAACACTGCTCTTTTTTCATCATATAAGCATCATATTGCAATAAGACAAACGTTTGAAATGGTATTAACACATACTTTTGTAAATGCACTGATAAATCAATATATACTGCTTCATGCCTTTAACTTCTATTAAATTTTACGTAAATCTGCTTCTGACCCTGTACAGAACATGATACTCCAGCTGAAACTAAGCACACTAACCCGAACTCAATCATCACAAATGTCAATATAAATTTCTTAAAAATAGTTATTGTTTTTGGTTTAATTTTCTCTCTATTTTGCCACCTCAATCGCATTAAAGTATTTAATTAAAAAAATCTTGTGATAAACAAATTTTCTTTTCCAATCAAATTTTTCCACATGAAAGGTCTTAGAGAATAAAAAAGCTTTTGCTGCTTTATGTGAACCCTAAATGCCGATTTGTTCGTTAAAAGTTAAAGTTATAGAGCATATACCCTTACTTCCAAAAACAGATATTACTCTGATATAATGAAATAAACATTGCCAAAAGGAATATCTAAATAAGTTAGTCACTCGTGGCTGTTTGGGCGAGAATATCTTCCTTGTGTCAAAGGAATCTCTTTCTTCTTCTCCATTTAATCTATCTTTATCCATATATTGAAAAAAACCCACAATGAATAGTCTGAAATTCTTAAACGGTTTTTACTGAATAATTTTTTTAAAATATCACATCAATTATGTATAACTTAATATAAAATAGAGGTAAATGTGTACTTTTGGGGACGAAAGTCAGTTTGACCTTAAAAGGAGGGTTGATAGATTTTCGAAGAAAAGTCTGTCAGATTTAAAAGAATCTATCCTCGATCGGCAAGAAAAATAAAAGTCTGCCCTTTTTCACAAAGTGCTTCAACTGTCATCCTATGAAATAGAAATCTGGAGTGTAGGAGTTTTTCCTTCGTTGCTTGTCAAAATTCTCCTTGACAGGCATTAATTAAATAATAACTTGACTCGAAAAATGTTGCTAGCAGCCCTCCTTCAGAATAAATGTTTTTCTTTTTTGATATACATTTAGATTCCTTTGCATTTTTTTCTTTTCCTACAGTTATTGATATTGATAATAAAAGAGAATATTCAAGCCTACTATCTTAATTTTATTTCAAGCTTCGTTTATCTGCAAAAACTTCCGTTTATCTGCAAAAAACATCATTATAGCAAGTGATCAACAAAATTCAAACGTTTCCTTCAAACTTTGTATTTTTTTGAAGACATATCTCTGTGTTTTACATTGTACGTTTGCTTGAAAGATAGTTTGACATTTTTTTGTTTATAAACTGTTTCAAGATGATACTTTATAAAGTACTTTGTTCTTATTTTTAGCTTGTATGTTTACAAAACTATTCGTATAAGGAAATAAATATGAAAGTGGTGTAATTAATATTTGTTAAAAGGAACCCCTTCCGTTTGTATTTTGATGCCCTCCTAAGTGTTTTGACAAATTCGTATGACTATCAATTCAGTTAAATTAGAGAAAAATAATGAAGAAGCACAAATGTTTAAATGATATTTATTTCAATTCTCTTATTTTTATTATTATCTACTTTCAAATAATCAAACAGTGATTTAATGGGGGACGTAGTGCTGAAATTACAATAATAAAAAACACAAGAAAAGTCAATATTAAAATGTATATACCTATGGCCGTTCCTTGTTCAATAGGAGATTGGAATTTACAGAATACCACGGTCATCCTCCTCAATGTTAAAATAATTAGGTGAATAAACAATCGAATGTGTCTATTCTAATCATTTAAGGCACATATTATATTCAGTGTCTAATCTTCTCTTTAAAAAGAATCAGATTTCAAACCATAATACATGTATTATTTTTTGCCTTTAAAAAAAGCTGACATAAATATATTCAAATATATTCAAATATTGACCAAATTAATGTGTAAATTATATATTTAAAAAACATAAAAAAAGGTACGTGATCTAGTGACTATGTCAAGTTAGAAACGAATTCAAAGGATTGAATATAAAGAAAAAAAAAGGAAATCAAAATACATAATTTTTTTTATTTTTCAAGCAAATAAAGAGACAAATCCTTTATACAGAACTGTGAATTTATTCTCTATTTTATAATAATTTGTGCCACTTGGTAGGAAAGAAGTCCTCATGAACAGCCTGTCTGTTCTGAGATCTAAAGAAGTGAATGAGTTAGAAAGGCCAAGACCCTATGTTCATCTACAAAAAAAATAACCTGTGTCAGTTTGAAACATTCGCTATGAAAACTTTCACAATATTAAAACATCTGCTGAAAGTACAGTGTAATTACTGCATGCATAAAATCAATCTTATTTTTAATATTTTTTTCTTGCTGAATTTACCATTGAGTTTGGGAGGACAAACAACTTATGCTGCATGTATCAATTTCTAGATTTCGACTTTTAAACTCTGCTAGCGCCGTAGCAAGTTTTACTTTGTACAGATAGCATAAATAAATTTACAGTAAATAGAGGAGTTATATGGCTGTATAAATTTAAATCATAATTACATTATCATTTTAAAATTGTAACGGTAATGATTCGCACCCAAAGCACATGATAAAGAAAATGAAACAAGCGAGCAACACCGTCAAATAGTTTTTTAATCAATATACACTTTAAAATATTACACCATATTCTCTAGAACCCATATTTATCATACTGGATACATATTCATATAAATCTTGAAGAATTCTTTTCTATTAAATAGAAATTGGAAAATAAACAGTTTCTTCTTTTTGCATTCTCTGAAGGATATCAACATAATATACGTCAGTGTTTACCTGCGAGTCTACTAGTAGCGGCACTAACACCGAAGTACCCGCTGTCTGGTAGATTAACATTCTCCTGTCTCAGACACAGTTCAAAATCGTCCTTGTTGTTGGTCAGACCGTTGTTCACAAATACCTGGCAGAAGGTAAATAAAGTTATCTTTCACTCTGATGGGGTACGGTTTGTTTCTGAAGTCACTTAGACATCCACCAAGCTGTTGCTGCGAACCATCACTGAGAATCAATAGAGGAATAATGATCACTCTCACTATTTATTTATGCCTCAGTGTAAATAAAATACTCATTTTTAATTTAATTTTCATGTAATAATCAAAACAAGGCATGGCTTGCATAAAAATACAACAGTTATGTATTGGTTCATTTCAATAAAATTTCTTATCAGCTTTACACAAAATGTAGGTTTTCCTTTTTTTTTCCAAAATATATATCACGAAATCTACCGATTTTTTAAAAAAAATTTTTGTGTAACACAAATTTTAAATTAAAATTTAGTTTACAATTCATATCAATTCATATCAAACTAATCCCTCACCCCTGGTGGTCATACTGTTGCGTTCCGTCGTTAACCATTGCCATAATATATGGATTGTTGTGCTAAAATAAGATAAAAAATTAAGTATTCCAATATGATCATTCGCCAATTCTAAAACAAAATATTCATAATATTTTGTTTTGCTTTGTATATGATGTACACATGCATATACAGATGCTCGTAACAGTTAAGATTACCTGACCGTCGTTATCAAAGGAGTCCATAAACACACCCAGTCCCCTCCACATGTCCTGGTTCCCAAAAACTGGTCCCTCCTGACCTTTGTCCTCTGTAAACCACACAGCCTGTCAAAAATAAATGAAAAAATAGAGTAACAAAATACAGGATTCAACAGTCTGTCAAAAAAAAAAAATACGATACACAACATTCTGTCATAAACAGCGCTAAACACAAACCACTATCAAAAATACTTATCAGTCTAATGTTAGTTAGATGGGTTATTAATCTGAATCAAATAGTTACTGTTGTAAATTAAAAGAGATCCAATACTTTTTTTATATTCGGATAGATTTGGATAAAATATTTTTTTGATGCTTACATCACTTGTAACGCAGGGGGAATAAGGAAGCATACAAAATAATCTACCTTGGCTAAATCAGTGCTGCATTATGACGTCATAATAGGCAAGATGACGTCAATTTTAGAAATCAGGTTTTCGTAATATTGGTATTTAGCTATGTAATTTAACTCTAGAAAATGATTAGAAACGTGTAAATATTAACAAAAATAAAATGTTTTAATTTTGTTATGCTGAAACAGTCATTATGATTGAGATCTACCACCGATGACGTCATATGTATACATCAAGTAACTTGGAAATTGATCATATCGTGTAAAGAGAATTTGGCTAAGGCGGCATGTTCAAAGATACGTAAAATGGAGTTGAAAAGGAAATATCGGAAATATTGTGTTAAATTCATATGGAGTTCAATTAACTAAACAGGTATGCTAATTTATTTTCATCGATTATATTCTCTTTCGAAGACAGGTACCTATATTACGTATCCCGGTTGGCCTATCGTCCGTCATTCTTGACCAAAAAATGCAACAGAACAACAATAATGTTATCAATAAGCTTATCCTTGCCCCAGAAAACCTATCCATTCCCATTGATAAGATTGATCGAACCCATCGTGTAGGCAAGCAGCAAGAGAACCGCCCCAGAGATATCATAGTGAAATTTACTTCATATCGAGACAAGGCACTTGTCTATGCAAATAAGAGTAATCTGAAAGAATACAACAAAAATGAAATGAATGAACACAAAATTTTCATAAATGAAGCCCTGACAAAACGACGAATGGGCCTCTTAATAAGCACAAAAAAACTGCTCAAAGACCAACTTGTCGAGTCAGTGTGGACGTACGATGGAAAAATCATCGCGAAAACCCATACCAGGAAAAGATGGACGATCACGCGATATTCGGACATCGAAAAATTAGAGGGCAACATTATGCGCGGCCCTCAAACCTCTACTCCAGCTGCGGCAGTGTTCAAATAAATATAAGACAACTTTGTGTCACACATACCTCTCTTCTCACTTGGATATAACTGGACTCCATCTTTCATAAGTTTCAGAAGTCTATTCTGCAATATCTTAAATGTATTATTTTTAGTAAGGGTTTTTCCCATACTAGGGTAAATACTTTTCTATAAATAGATGTTTACCTAAACACTATATTTTTGTATGGCTTAATACACCAAATCCCATACTGTACCTTTTTGTAAATGTGTTCTTACGTTTTCATACTCAGTTTACTGATACTCTTGTGTTTACAAGTCAAATTTGTGTTTTTTGTATACATGTTTTTTGTTCAGTTCGTATTCATTTCTTATGCGTTTTGTCTTATTCCAACCATACCGGTTTCATTTTTACTTTTATACACAGCATATCCGATGTGTGAATCCATGCCATCCAAATCAAATATAATGATTTTTGACACAAATGATTAAGGTGATTATAACTATTTTTAGGATGTCATGGATAAACTATCAGTTAGATTTTTGTGTATGTTTAAATCTACATTTTCGTCGTATTATTATATATATACTGTTAATATTAGGGTGCATAGAGACCAATCCTGGCCCCAGTTTTATTAAAAGTAGCCATAGTAGCAAACCTTTAAGTATAGTCCATAACAATGTTTGTAGTCTACTACCAAAATTAGATATCATAACTTCAGAGTTATCAACATATGATATTATTACCCTTAGTGAAACGCATTTAGATAATAGCATAAGTAATGAAAATATTTCAATAGAAGGATTTCACCCACCTATTCGAAAAGATAGAAATAGACATGGCGGTGGTGTTGCTATATACATTTCGGACCAATTAGCTTACCATTTTCGAATGGATTTGTTAATTGATGGATTAGAAATTCTTTGGTCAGAAATACATAATGGCAACAAAAAATTTTTATTAGCTGTACTTTATAGGCCCCCATCTTCACTAGCTAGCTATTGGGACTTATTTAGCTCAAATTTGGAAAAGGCACTTGAATGTAATCTCCCAATATTCCTACTAGGAGATTTTAATGTTAATGTTTTGTCAAATCAAAGTAGCAGTTTCAAACTAATGCTACAAAAATTAAATTTAACAAATTTAATCGATTGTCCAACCAATTTTACAAAAACTGAGGGTACTTGCATAGATCTTATAATTACTAGCAATCCAACTTTGGTTGATAGTACATTTGTTTCAGCCCCATTTTGTAGTTCACATTCCCTTGTTGGACTGGACCTGAAATTCAATATACACAAACAATATGCATATAAGAGAGAAATTTTTGATTATAGTAATGCTGATTACAATAACCTCAATAATGATTTAGAAAATATAAATTGGGATTCAGAAGTTTTCAATACTACTGATGTAGATGAAATGTACTCTAATTTTACAGAAGTATTAACCAAAGGCATAGATAAACACATCCATAAAAAAGTAATTACAATTCGACCAAAGGACAAAGTATTTATGAATAGTACAATTAGAAAATTGATGAGAAAACGAAATCGAATCCATCGTAAAGCTGTCAAATCAAAAATTCCACTTCACTGGGAAAAGTATAGATACCTGCGAAATCAGGTCATTGATGAAATTAGAATTTCTCGTCAAAATTATAACAAAAAACTTACAGAGCAGTTAAATAAAACAATACCACCTGGTAAATGGTGGAGAATAGTGAAATCATTATCCAAACTAAACAATAAACATAAGCCAACACCTCCTCTTAAGGTCGATGGCCAAACGCTGTTTCATCCCATAGACAAGGCCAATGCTATAAACAAATTCTTTACAAATATCTCTTGCATAAACGATGAGCCTGATTTACCACCCCAGGGACCAGGTCCCCCCTTACATCATATGGAAACAATTAGAATTACAGAAAATGAAGTCTTAGACCAGTTACAAATCATCAATACATGTAAGCCATCAGGTCCTGATGGTGTTTCACCTAGAATTTTAAAATCTACTGCACAAGCAATCTACAAACCACTGACAAAATTATTTAATATATCACTAAACAATGGAACTCTTCCTAATATTTGGAAAATTGCCCAAGTTACTCCTGTTTATAAAAATAAAGGAAATGCAGATGATGTCAATAACTATAGACCAATATCAGTAACATCTGTTGTTTGCAAATTATTAGAAAAAATTATTGTCAAGCATCTGCACAACTATATACTTGAGAACGATATACTATATAAGTTCCAGTCTGCTTTTCAAACTGGCGACTCAACCAGTAATCAGTTGGTGGAAATCTATAATACTATTATATCCAATCTTGATAAAAGCCGAGATGTAGGTTTGTGTTTTGTGATATTTCTAAAGCATTTGATAGGGTCTGGCATGAAGGAATTATATTTAAATGAAAGGAAATTGGAATATCAGATCAAATCCTAAATTGGGTCAAAAACTACTTAGTAAACAGAAGACAAAGAGTGGTCCTTGATGGTTATACATCAACTCTTAGACCAATTAGTGCAGGTGTCCCCCAAGGATCTGTTCTAGGTCCTTTCTTATTCTTATTATATATTAATGATATTTCTTCAAATTTAACAAATAATGTCCGCTTATTTGCTGATGATACTTCACTCTACATTATTGTTGATAATGACATTTTTAGTGCTGCAAACTCATTAACAAATGATTTAGAAAAGTTGGATCAGTGGTCAAAACAATGGAAAGTTGATTTTAACCCCAAGA
Source organism: Saccostrea cuccullata (assembly GCF_032062105.1). Taxonomy (NCBI): domain Eukaryota; kingdom Metazoa; phylum Mollusca; class Bivalvia; order Ostreida; family Ostreidae; genus Saccostrea; species Saccostrea cuccullata. The sequence goes on from NW_026932708.1 coordinate 14,371, forward strand.
AAACAGTGAATGTAAATTTTTCCAGAAAGCATTTTTCTCATCCCAATGTTAAATTTGGTTTAAATGGCCCCTTAATTGAGCCATCGGAAAATCACACACATTTGGGACTAAATTTTCAGTGTGATGCAAATTGGAAATCTCACATACAAATTACTTATGAAAAAGCATGTAAACGGTTAAATGTTCTACGAATGTTAAAACATTCCCTTTGTCGAGACGCGCTAATAAAAATATATATGTCATTTATTAGACCAGTTTTAGAATATGGTGATGTTGTTTGGGATAATTGTAATGAAAAGGAGTCATCTCTATTGGAAGAAGTTCAAATTACTGCTGCAAGAATTATTACAGGAATGAGAGTGAACTCATCAAGATCACTTTTATATGATGAATTGGGTTGGAATACATTATCTGACAGAAGGAAAGTACATAAATTAATATTATTTTACAAAATTGTGTATGGGTTAGCACCACAGTACCTTCAAGATCTTCTAAGACCTTGTATTCCACCCCAAACCACATATTCATTAAGAAACAATGACGGTCTTACTTTTCTTATTCCTCAGACGAGGACCACATCATATATGAATAGTTATTTCCCATCTACAATTAAATTATGGAATAGTTTACCGTACCATATTAGGAGTTTACCAACACTATCTTCTTTCATTAATGCTATTAAAAAGACTCATTATAGAACACCCAATAAACTTTTTAATCATGGAAATCGTAGTCAAAATATTATTCATTGTCAGCTAAGAAATAATGCTAGTAGTTTAAATGCTGATTTACAGAAAGATTATATAAGTGATAGCTAAAAATGTGAAAATTGTGATTTTCATATAGAAAATGCATATCATTTTTTCTTTAAATGCCCATGTTATGTTGAGCAAAGAAACACTCTTTTTCACTGTATATCTAGTATAGACCTGAAAAATCCTATTCCTATTTCCCATAATCTTTTATTATTTGGTGATAGTAGTATTTCATATGCAAAAAATATGAAATTATTTGATTGTGTTCACAATTATATATCACAAACCAAAAGGTTTCATAAATGAAGTGTAACTATGTAATACTTATTCCAGTTTATGTTTTAAGTTAAATACACATTCATTGTATGTTTATTAATTGCTGTAGTTCTCATTTTTTCGATTCAATTCATTTCCACATTTATAAACCGGTATTCATATGTTGTTTTTTTTTTCCTTTTCTATCTTTACTCATGTATCTTTCTTTCCCCTGTGTTCTATTTAAATTTATGTCTGTATACAACTTATTGGTCATATATAAACCTGTTACTATATGTGTATTAATTAACCTTGTACCTTTGGAGAGGGCTCATATAGGCTATGCCTGCTGCCCAATCCAATTATGTATTTTACATAATAAAATATGTTCAAATCCAAACAATAAGCTGGATATTTCAAAACATACGATTTGTACAGATTGAAAGTTTGCGTTTTGACAAACATGGAAAGTGTTGCTAGAATCCCGAGTTAAGCATGGTTGTACGAAAAATCTCGATTCATATGTATAAAATTCAAAACAATGGGTAAGGTTTCGTGCGAATGTTTGGAATAAATATTTTACGGACGAGACAGTGGGATTCTAGCAGCCATTTTAAGATAAAATAGATGTTTTTCAGCTATATTACAAACTCAAAGAAATTATCAAACTCCGGGGTATTGTTGTTCTGTAAGCATTTTTATTAAGGAAAATTTAGCTATTCATAGATGTCACGTGATGCCGTGGCGGTGAGGCACGTCTTTGCGTTAGACACGCTTTTATCTGTATGCAATAGTAAATAACAATTTACGTTTATTAGAGGTTTTGGTAATTTATTAAACTAAATTTTCTTCAGAAAGTCTGAATTTCCCGAGAAATAACTGATATGCTTCCTTAACATACCCGCGAAAAGGAAAAATCAACAATATTCATGAATATTAATGAATTGTATAATCTGTGCGAGCTTTTACTTTATAACAGTGATTTTTGTGTTTTGAGTAGATGTGAAAGCAAGAAAATATTTGAACGAAAATATGATTTTTACCAGTCCATCTGCACCGACACGACCTCGTCCTGTGACCTTGAAAACACATTCCACTGACCACTGGTTAAAGTTAGTTTTCAGAATGCTCCAAACCCATCCTTTCAGGAAAGAAAATTGCGACTTAAAATTGATACAATATTATATGTGTAATGAAATCTGACACTCGTTTTTGAATTCTATTTAAATGATATAGCGACGTCTATAATTACCTCTTTTGTTCCTTCTGTGGGGAGTTAATCTGATATAATCATCACCCGCGATAGCATCTAAAAATATAAAAATTAATCACTAATAAAGGATTATACAACACTGTTAACGCTGATTTTCTCTTTATCAACGTAAAGGAAAGCTGATGAGTTCCGGAATCAACTGCAAATGGTGTATTTTTTTTTCGTATTTATTTGATATGAAAAAGCATGCTATATTTTAAACAAGGCAGGTTACTGATGTAAAAATAAGCTGATGAGATTTCAGAAAAAATGTAAATATATTTCTACCTCTTCCATAATATTTCTCAATTCACTTTATTTCTATTATTAATGATATGCTTAGGCGAATATATTTTTAATGATTTATTGGAAGAACATTGAACCCCTTAATGTTGTATTTTGCAGTTAAAACCCATCAAGCAAATGCTGTTACATTAAAATCCTACAGATTTTTCATTTAAAATGTAACGGCTGAGTTAATTCATCAAGTTATTTTTTCGAAATGCATTATTTTATTGAAATGGAAATTTTCAAAATTTTGATCTGTCTTGCTTAAATGTGGATTAAGAGCTACGCTAACTACTGCGTAAATTGCAAATACATTGTGTAATTAGGCAATTAATGATCTCATGACATGTATGAACTTTTATATACGTAGCTATAATACTCAACTTAAGCTATCACCTTTTTTTAATATATGATATATCAATTTATAAGTTTAATTCAACATAAAAATATTCTAAAATTTGTACAGGAAAATATTATCGTTAACGAGATAAACATTGTCATAAAGTACCAGCCAACCAGAACGCGCTGATTGTAACTTACGGAAAAAAATCTTACCTCCTTCATAATCCCAGAATGGGATGCTTTTGTTGTCCAGGGTCAGGTGGGGGCCTTTAAAGCTGTATTTGTATTCAAAACTGATCGCTTGCTGCAACCCATAGGCTAGATCTATTAAAAAAAGCACAAGAATCCCTTGGGACCACATCGTGCTTTTAATGTTCTTAAAAAAAGTAAGTCACCCTTTCGTTTAAAATGGCTTTTAAATATATATATTTTCCATATAATCGTTTTCGTCCCATTAAAAAGGATAAATTCATCAGATATTATCTAACAGGTCAACAAACTTCAGTAGTAGTCTAATTCAATGCTTTGATGGTTAATTTAGTTTTTGGATGACTGGCCTCCTATATGAAAATAAATTATTTATAGAGTCTCTCTATTCCACGTCGGTGATGGAGACAGACAAATACTAAATGTACATGTATACATCAATATAATGGATATTATGATAATTTTTATTTATTCCAATATAGAATTTCCTCAAAATAACACAAAAATGGTCCTAATTCAGAATTTGTTTCCTTTGTTCAAAGAACACTATATTGTTATTTCAGATTACATACTAATAACAGATTATTTTTTCTTTTCACAAACTGTAAATGTATTTTTTTTGACTGTGTATTCTTTTTAGTGGCTTTGGTGGAATGGAGCAACCACTAAATCAAGTACTGAGCTAAAGACACATTTACACGAAGATAAAATATGAAGAAATACACTTAATCAAATATATGCCAACACATTTAATAACCAACTTCCGCAAAATCATAATTTATGTTTCCAACTTGAAGCAGTCGAAGCGGCAGAAAGACATTATAAAATGTATGTGACGTTGAACATCAAAATTGTTTAAAATATAGTATACTTCTAAATATCTTTCATACTGTAGAATTATTATCATAATGCAACAGGTAATTAAAAACTGTTGTCATTCCTGGAAGGAAATTACATATGGTTCAAATTTATTGATACAAAGAGGTCACAGAAAGGTAAAAATATTTCAAGTTTCTCATTCTAATGCAAATTTGTATCGATTTGACTGCACGTTTTGTTTCAGAAATAATAGAGCACAAGCTGTCTTTTTCACAAATTAATATATTTCATACACATCAGATGCATCTTATTTTTAGAAATCTCAGATAGGCAAGCTTATGCTCTATAATTCTCAATGTAAAAAATATCTCAAATTTGGAAATTAGGAAAAATGTCCTACATCTGCACCCTCTTGTGGCCTCCATATAAGCATAACTACACTCTATCAAAATTTAAACTGTGTTCTGACTTTTTAAATCAAATTAAGGTCCAGAATCGGCCGTTACCACACTCTGTCCTTCATATGAAATTCACGTGAATTTCATGTGAAGCATTTGTATGAGAAAGTGACAATAAGGAAATCTTGCTAAAGAGCAGGGGCGACTTGAGATATTTTGGTCCCGAATTTCTGCATTAATTTATCACTTGGACTCTTGGTGACTATCTATCTGTTGCACTTGACGTAATTTTATCTCTAGTCAACGATTATGACGTCATAAAATGCGTCATTTTTTCAAAAGATTGTCTATTTCCTTGCAAAAAGCAACATTTCATATGGAGCACAACTTCCAATCCAAATTTGCAGATTCACAGTGAAAGACCTACATGTACTTCTGAAGATCATAAAACATGTTTCAATTTTTGGCTTGAGTGCTGTGTTCATGTTTTAATTCTTTGCTGACGGTTGTAAAATATGCTTGTTAAATGCATTTTCGCAAAGCGTGTTTTCTAATACCTTTATTCTCAGACAGAAAAGTCTTCTTTATTTTGATATATATATAAAACAGAACATAGGTGGATAGTTAATTAATTGATATATTGACATTTTATGCATAAAGGGAAACTAAATCTTTATGTGATAATTTAAAGTGATTTTGATATAACTTTCATTTGAATTTTACAAGGAGAGCATATAAACTAAATGCCATGAAAAGAAAAATTCACTTGAAAGTTAAAAAATATATGTGACTATAATTGAAACTTATTAACATTATATTAGCATAAAAGCGCGTCGCGGTTTATAAAGCTTAAACTGCCCCCAGGTATGTAATATCGTATAACATTAGGTAAAAAAAGCTTCATTTCTTAAATAAAATTGTAAATTTAGATTTGAAAAATGTTGTTAAATAGATTCAAATCACACAAAACCACTCATATCAATTTCAATAGTCCCCGTCCACTGACGTCAGACACAAAACCAGACGCACGAGATTTACATGCATATTAGGCCTCCTCACACATGACTTTTTGCTCGGCGAAATTTATATTTCGGTTAAATAATCCAGAAATCAACTCACGTAACTTTCAAAGAGTTAATACAGAGATAACAAGTAGAAATATAAATATTATGATCTAACAGTTATTATGAAAAACGTCAGTCAGTAGTTGACTTAATGATAAATAGTATTTGCTGACGAAGTGATTGTATCGACCATAGAACTTAAGAAATGATGACTTAAAACCAATCAGCTGATATTCATGTATCAGGAATTTGCTTAAAAAATTGTTCATACGTAAAGCATGCTTTTGCGTATCAAATCAACTGAGAAATAATAAATCCAAAATGTAGGTGATGAAGGTATATTGCTGCATAAGTAAGGGGAGTTGTTGAAGATTAAAAAGTTAAAGTCATCTCGTTTATCAGAAACCAAAACCTGGACAAAGACGTGGTTGAGGCACTTATGCAATGGTTCGTTCAAATTGAGTTGATCATACACTATTGCAAACAACTGTCGAAAACCTGTAAAGAAACAAAAAAAACCCGACTTCCATTATAACAGTGAACGCGAGAAGGATAAGTGTTTCGAGTCCTTTGACAATAAAATTCCATTCTATAGATAACCAAAAAAAAAAAAAAAAAAAAAAAATCAACCTTGATCTGTAGTTTGTCACTTTTTTATTTTGTAAGTTCCCAACAAGAAAAAAAGGAAAACTGTGTTGAACAGACAGACAGAGGGACAGCGATTCGGACAGACAGACAGACAGAAGGAAAGACAGACGCAGATGAAACCTATATAGTGCTCTCCAGTTTCACTGGAAGGGTAATAATTACAATATTGGAATATAAAAAATATCAGGGAGTCAAAGAAAATATATATAAATCATGGGGATGATTGCCCATCCTAAGCACCTGATTGCAACTCTGTTATATCTGTTCTTTTTGATTCGTTTGTTTTAGATCGCGCGTTATCTTCACTATTATTTACTTTCTGATTTGCTTTTTAGAACGATCGTTATCATTTATCGTTTCATTTCAGAGAGAGAGAGAGAGAGAGAGAGAGAGAGAGAGAGAGAGATATGCATGCATAAAATACAATTAAGACGTGTTGACAGTATACATGTTACATAAATAGATATACTTAAAACACTTCTCTGGACATGTTAGTGAAATACAATGTAGTTTAAATAGTTCTTCCTGGTTTATGAAAAGATTCTAGGAACAGAAAGGGAAAGAAAACATCACCACGTACATTCTCGACATTCTTTCCCAGCAGCGTTCAATTTGCAACAATAAATAGTATCTTTTTATATTTGAATGAACAATGATAAAATTAACGTGCCTGAACCTGGAATTATTATTATGGATGTTATGTTGCGCACATGGTAAGAAAGGCTATTTATATGCTGAAATAATTTACATTATACGTATTACTAAATGAAATTTAGTTGGAGATAGTGAAAAAGAACAACTTATACACATGTGTATATGTTTTCATTTAGTTAATTTTTTCTTTATGAAATCAATTAGATATAAACGACGATCAAATCGTTGTAATTCGCACAAAACCTTGTCTCTATCCGGTTTAATACCCAAGTAGGAACTATCACATTTCCAAAATATGCATTTCTTGATTATTATTTTTTTTTTGACAAATATCACTCGTATATGTAGTATATGAATAAAAAAAAATCATGCTATTTTCCCGATTTGGGCCGTAATTTTTAAGTATTTTAAAGGTAGGATGTATACTACACTGCACTCTATTCGTAAGATGTATTGTCATATCTTAGATGTGTAGATAGATACTTAATAATTAATTTGTGGGAATAATTTAAAATTCCGAGGGAATGAATTGTTTTAACATAGAGATTGAATCACAAAACGAGATAACGGATGGGATAATTTGAGGGAACAAATTGACAATCTATGACAATTCGTTTTAACAGACGATTAACCCGAGAGAACGGATTGTATTATTCGAGATTTCAGTTTTCTGCTACATTTCATTGAAAAACTCCATGTCCCTTCATGGCTTTCATAGATTTAAACTAATTGCAACAAATCTTGCTTCTTGAGGCAGAAGGGATCAAAAATTCAAAGTTAACTTAATGAAGCCTACGTATAGGAAAACTCTTTGCAAATTATTCAGAACTGAACCTTTTTGAGTCTTTCTGACATTCAATGAATCTGTTGAAGTCTGCAACAATTCTTTTGATATTCATAGTGTAAAGAATTCAAGAACAATTAAATCGTCCATTTCCTAAATTAATTTATTTCAAAGTATTCTTTTTTTTGCTTTAAACTCTCTTTCTTTTGTTGACTTTTACATCCTTTCATATTTTGTTTTCAATTCCTTTATTGATATTTTTTATGAACGTGATTAAAGTGAAGATTTAAACGGTGCGTTTATCACACAGGCATGATCATTTAACTTGTGGGCATTTAATTTTAATTTAATTTTTGATATAAAAAATTATGAAAATATTCAACATTTGTTTCATTTAAGGACCGTTATTATTCTATAAGCATTTTTTTCAACGGCAAGTATACGAATGAGTTTAAAGTACTTTAATTTTAGAGCAAAAGTTAGAAACAGAATATGATCATTATATTTTTATTAATCAATTTAAGGACAGTTTTTTGAGATACAGACAAAGTTTTTCAATGGGAAGCTGATATTTACATGGAGCAATACCTCAACTATCCGTAATGATATACGCATCACTAAGGATTCTCAAACCAGTCCTTGGATAGTCGTGTTTGATGACCAGTACACTGTAGAGGATGTACTTCTCTACAAATCTGTCAGTATCAACGTTCGAGAGTATTACAATGAAAACTTCAACAAAGGTCAAGAGGACTACGAAAAGACATATTACGGTAAATATTTTTAAATAGGCGTTTATTAACAATTTGGGTTTTTTCCAAAATGGACGAAGTATCTGAATGGTTTTAGGGTGGGATTAAATAATCACTAGATGCATTCCATAAAGGGTACCTTTAACGATCGAGGTACGAGAATATGACGGTCAAGACTTTATGTTTATGGACTTCAATAGGACATACAACGGTAAGTTCATTTTAAAATGGAAATATTAAATATAAAAAAAAAACTAGATTTCAAAAACGCAAAACAACGAAAAGTTTTCCAATTCCGGCATAAAGAAATGAAAAAGAGTTTGCATTTATTACGTGACCGTGGAAGCAGGTGGTCAAAATGCAGTGTTTCACTTAATTCCGAGACGTGGCTGCCACATTTCCTACATGAGAAAAGTGTAAATGACATTAAGTAATGAGTGTCTGATAGAATATTTAGACGATTTTAACCATACCTGGAGACGATAAACTAAGAAAGGCTTAAGCCAAATGTTTATTTTAAATACCCATTCATTTGAAAAGCATAGATAATAAAGAAAATTGCAGGTTTATTCATTATTTCCATTTAAACATATGGTAAAATTTCTGCTTTGTTATCGAAATTACTTCAAAAGTTATACGATGGTTGTCCGGTAAAATCGTGGACAAGTTGTTGAGCGTGAAAAGTAATTCTAAAATTTTCCTCTTAAGAACATTTTTTTTATCAATAAATATTTTTAGTTTTTACACGTCATTTGATTAAGTAAAAGATTTTATACATTTCGTATAACATAAGTTGCCTACGTCACAATGAGTTACGTAAAAAACGTATTACTCCACTTGACGTTACTTTAAAACAATGCTGAATTTGAAGCCTTTATCTGAAGGAAAAAGTGTCTCATTGTCTTCACTGAAATTAAATTATAAGGAATGAAGCTTCGCAGTTTATAAATCGTAAACTGCCCCAAGTTATGTAAAATCGGATAACATAAGTTTAAATAAGCTTCATACCATAAATATGGCAAATTTCTTCTGTCTTATAATAAACGCAATTTTAGCAAAAAATAGTGAAATCTATATAGGTTCGTGACACTTCATTAAGTACATATAGTGTTGAAAAGAAGTATAACTCAACGTGGATTTTAACGTGGCTACATGTATGCCCTTGCAAACTCTGAATTTATACATGACCTCAAAACTCCAAGTGTATTTGCTTAAATAATGTGACTCCGACATCACCTGACAAGTCTCATAAATAAAATCTAAATGTCCTCAACATTCAATTTGAACCATATTACATTTTTCTGATGACAGTTAAGTCCTTTAAAGAATCGCCGATCCTAATAAAGTACATACATGTATGTATGTATTTTTTTTTTTTTTATTAAAATCGCCGATATTTCTATTTGTCACCTTAAAGTCAAAATCTAGTAAATAAAAGATGCCTACAGATTTATAAAACTTGAAAAGTAAATTTCTTAATTTATTGATACTTTACAACTTGTTTCGGGGCATAATTCATAGATTAACAAGATGAAAAACTGTCATTTTCAATGAAAAATTAAGAAACCCAGTCATGAACATGGGAGTTTTTTTCGTATTCGACAACGGAAATGCATCCAGATTGCCTACAGTCTCTCAGAAAACGGTAATTAGTATGTTTATCGCCTCTTCTTTAAATCAATATCAAAGTTAATATACTTTTTTCATATGATTTCAAATTGAATGACATGAAAATACCCTATTTTCTACATAATTCTGCTAAAGCCGTAAAGTACGGGAAAAAGAAAGTTGAAACTGATTATGACGTCATAATGGATCTAGCACCAAAAATCATTCTCACGTTATTTATTAGAACTTGACTTTAACTGTACTGCTAAGTGTCATAAAGCAAAATAAAAAATAACGAAAGCAACTTAAGTATTTATAAACACTTTATGTTTGATTAATATTCTTTTCCTGTGAATATCCAATAATAACAGTCAGTAAAAGATGTTTAACACTCAACGCTCTTTTAGAATTTTCAATAGGTTTTGAACAATTGTGTCATTTTCTTTCCTATTTTAGTCTTTGCTGTAGAGTCTATGGTGGGTGAATCAAAAAATGTTTCATGGACTGTCGAATATTTTCCAAGAAGTGGAATATATTTCATTTTTCATGAATATAACGGTACAGTTTCAACAGTAATAGGGATAGAAAATGCTGATCCGCTACCGACTGAAAAGTATGTATATCACACCCGACCATTCAATTCTGTTAACATACTGCTAGAGGTCAGAAACATAACAGTGGAAGATGCCGGATATTACGTAGGAGGTTCCACGGAGGCGGATGCCTGGAGAGGAGGAGGAGTTGTTCTTATTGTCTCTGGTAAACTGTATTGTTGTTTATGTCTTACTTATAATATCTTATTTCTACAGTAATATACTGATATAGTTGAGTAGAGCTGTTAAATCTTGTAAAAATATAAAATCTAAAAACTAAATCTGCGCTAGTTTATTAATGTAATGCTTAATGCAGTTCACACATAAAAATATATTTAGGAATGCCAGAGAAACCAATAATAACAGGAACACTTAATGTCAAGGTGGGGGACTACGCTTTCTTGAAATGTGAAAGTAGATCTACATCGGCTCCATACTATTACAAGAAGTTTCCGCCATTATCGTATTCATGGTTTGTCAACAACACCAGACTAGACAGAGAGATTAGAGAGACATACAACTTTACTGTCACCAAAGACGTTAAATACAACAGATACAGCTGTCAGGCAAAGGAAACCCTAGAATCAGAGAAAAGTGAAGAAACTCAGATTAACCCTTTATGTTAGTAGAGTTGTAAGTTCTAAGTAACATACACAATCATATTTTTTTCGAAGAATGCGATAATTTAAATAACCTGCACGTCTTGGTTAATATTAATTAATTCATAATAATTACTTAATGCTAAGTCAGGAAATTTCAATCATGCCCCTTTGTCTTTGTACAGAGGGTAGCCAGCTCGTTATTAAAGAAAACAGGAAATATTAATAATTAACTAAATAATGCATGATAACATTGAAAAATAAGTCAATAGTTGATTAGAGCTGTTTAAAATAATTTTTAATAATGATAATACTATTGATTCATTAGACAATTTAAAACTTATATAAATCTGTTTTTTGAAGAAGTGCAATTTGAAAATTTTAATTAATTAGAGTGACAACCATCAGAAGAGGGACATGAACTCTTTTTAAATGGTGTTTTTTTTTTTTTTTTTTTTTTTTTTTACAGATGGTCCAGATACTATACTTGTAACCCCCGGGCCACCCATTGACGGACTAAGTATTCATGACGGGGGAACTTTTGGTCCATACACCTGTTCAGCTGACTGTAACACACCTTGTACCGTGCAATGGAAGTATAAACACCCAGACGGGGGTCTCAGAGACGCTACATCAAATGGGACGACTACAGTTACCGTACCAGTACAAACAGCTAATAGAAGTAGTATGGCCTTGATTCAATGTGTTCTAAGCGGCATTGAGGGCAAAATATTATCACCTATCAAGTTTAACATTCAGTGTAAGATTGTTTTAAAGCATGTCATAGTATATTAGCTACAATTAAAAAATAAAACGAAACAAATAAAATAAAAACAAAGCCACACCAACAATACAAGGAGTGCAAACCAACAAAAAAAAAAGAAACGGTTAAATTTGCAATGTAATAGTTAAAAATGTTTTCTCCTTGATATTTCAAATGAAGGAAAGGACATAATTATTTCCATAAAATCATAATCACAAATCATAATTTGAAATATGACTTTTTAAAAACAAAACAACAAAAACAGTTAATGGTTTATACTGCTGTTTAACTCAGAATTATCTATATAACAACTTCTGTATTCCATTTATGTGATGTGAAAATATTCAAATCTATGTTGAGAGTCTTTTTTTTTTAAATTCCTTACTGTCCTACTTTTTTGGCAGCAAAGTTAGAACAAAGTTGTTTTTCATATCACAAACCACTGTTAAGATATCTACTAACATGGTTTTGAAGTAATAGGGGTGACACCTGCCAGTGGTTAGCATTGAAACTTTGCTAGGCGTCGAAACATTTTATAAAAACTATTTACAATTTATAGAATCAGGAAAGCGATTTACTCTAGTTGTTAAAAAGAGAGAAAATTTCTTAGTGATAGTGATTAGATTATTTGTTTGACAGGATATAAGTAAAACACCCTAAACAACCATGTCTTCTTGATTTCGTCTATATATTTTATTTTAGCATTTTTAGTCTCTTACGGCAAACCTAACTGCAGATCATTTTTTCTATGAAATACCTTTATTTTATTCTTTTCTTTAGATTTATCGAATCCAAAGATATATATTAATGGCAATCTTCAAAAAAGCCGAACAGTTGATGAAGGATCTCCTCTACTTTTGGTTTGTAATGTGGAGGGAAATCCAATGCCCGAGATCATTTTGAGAAAACTCACTGGTAACAAGATCCTGGGACAACATAGAAGTACCTGGTTCAACCACACAATGATCAGGGAAGCCCAGTGCTCTGACACAAGCACCTACAGCTGTGAAGGAAGCTCTTCAGAGTTTGATAGCAAATATCAGTCAGTCAATATCAACGTTCTTTGTAAGTTTATATACTTTATGATTGTATAGAAAATTTAATTTAAACATTTCAAAATATTTATTACTTTTGTACCACGCGGCATCAATATTTACATGTACAACTGTAGGTACAATTTTTAAAAGAAATATACCGGTATGGTATTTTACAATTGCTTATGTTATATAAATATTCAACAATATTATAATAACCAACAAATAGCGTTAGTTTTACCTTTAGGATATTGAACGCGTTGATTTTTATATAAACTTTACATGTAAATGACTAATTGTATTTTGGTTCCAAACTGAATCCATATGCATGTACCTATTCAAACAGGTTTTAAACTTCTTTTTAACACATAAAAAGGAACATCTGTTGAAAAGTTGTGTATAATGAATTGCCATTAATTGTTTTTCTTTTACTTATTTTCTGTATATTTTCCCTAAAAATGAATGAGCTCTAATTTCTCAAATGTAAACATACTCCATTTTTGCATGGTATTCCAGGCGACCCTCGCCTCGATATGTCGACTCTAGTTAAAACCAACTATGGTTCCATGAGTGGCCCGGATGTTATTGTGCCTGTAACTGTGCCAGTGATTGCAAATCCTGCCATATCTCCATCAGGGATCACGTGGTCAGGTCCGTCAGCAACTTCTATATTGACAAGTATAGATACACAAGGCGATACTTTTATATACAAACAAATGATCAAAAGCAGCATCCCAATTCCTGACCAGAGAGCCTTCGGAAACTACTCACTAATGTACAGAGGGAAAACGATTGTTGATATTATAATTAAGTCAGAAGGTTGTACCTTTTACAATAATATTTGAAATAAATTGAGTTTAAGATCTTCTAAATGAGCTGATATCTGTCTTTTGAATGCTAAATCCATTATAAAGTTAAAATAATATAAACTCATTTTAGATATAATGTAAAGCTTATTGATACTATTTAAAAAAAAATAAACATGTTCATCGAGCAATTTGAATTCATGTCAAAAAGAATCCCTATTGCTGTATTAAACTAAATAAAAGTTATAAAAAAAAAAGACAAAGAACATGAACATAATAGTTTTCTAAGAGATATGGTTCCCTTGCTTGATATGTAAAACGACTCGTATATTTAAAATAAATGACTTGCTTCATTTTGTATTGAACATGGATGTTAAGGTTATTAAACCCCCTGCTTGCTCATATAAAATGTTGCTTTAATGCTCCAAAACAAATGTGTTATATGAGGAAAATACAAACAATTGTATCATAGCTTGCAGGGCACATTTGGCCAATAAAGACATTTTAACTTGTCAAATTTATTTACGAATAATAGACATTTGTGTCATCAAGAGTTATCTCACTTATCAGAGTATCAATGAACCTTAAAACTGAAATTGAGCCAGATCAATATTTTTGTAGGAATTCATAATGGAATTTTTTTAAATTTAAAGGAACATTTATCAATTAGATTGATTGATTGTATACTGTTTAACGTCCCTCTCCAGAATATTTCACTGATATGGAGACGTCACCATTGCCGGTGAAGGGCTGCAAATTTAGGCCTATGCTCGGCACTCAGGGCCATTGAGCAGGGAGGGATCTTTATCGTGCCACACCTGCTGTGACACGGGGCCTCGGTTTATACGGTCTCATCCGAAGGACCGCCCCATTTAGTCGCCTTTTACGACAAGCAAGGGGTACTGAGGACCTATTCTAACCCGGATCCCCACGGGAATTTATCAATTAGATATCTACCTTTTAAATTAAAATGTTATGTTTTTCTCAAATATTATTCATTAAACATCGAATTTTTTTTTTGATTTTTCGATTGTATGATACGCAAATTTTTAGCAAATAACTTTGTTTATTTGTTTATTTCATTGTAAGACATCCATGTAGAATAATGAATTGGATCTCTACGTGCAGTATTCAGATATTTTAACATTGACTAATGACGTTTACTTGTGCTTTTATTCTTGCATTTATTTTACTTTGTAAGATAAACCTCAACCTCCTTTAAAATTTACCGGACATTCCTACGCCTCTGGGTACGTCAATCTCACCTGGATATCAAACTTTAATGGCGGACTGGACCAAGTCTTCACCTTGTATCGTAAAGAGGGGTCCAACTGGAGAGTTATCAAAAATTTAACAGACCCGGGGGAAGGTGAAGTTGGGTTCTTTGACCCAGGACTGTTGAACACAGGTCAAGAATACTGGTTCCGGTTAGAGAGTTGTAATAGAATCAGCTGTTCCTCAAGGCCTGCTGAATTCAAGGTCACAGTGCGAGGTAATTAAATAATTGGTTTGTAATATTCGTATCCTATATTCTTTATATGCCACAGAGATTCAAACATAATGCATTTTAAGTGTGTAAACATAATGATAAGTTCGACACTTAGAGCCCTTACAGTAATATGCCAATGCAAAATGACAATGAGGTACATGGAAAAAATAATGATCAATTAACACTGTAATTGTGAACTTAAATGGAGGTTATGAAATAACGCATATATTTATTTGTTAAATAAACGCTTTCATTAATATTCATTGTGACGTGTAGTACTCAAGATAAAAAGCTCAATAAATTGAAAAAAATTGGAAGCAGATTTTATTAAATAGAAATGCAAATCCCTTACTTCTAAGCAAAGAGGGTACATCAAGGAAACACGTAGTCAATCTTACGGATCCTTGACAAAATAAACCCGTCTATTTTGACCCAGGATGTTTGTAAAAGAACGCTTGTTTCAAGTAAACCTTGTAATTACATGGAATGTAAAAGGCCACTGGAATTCACAATAACAAAACAAGGTATCAAATTTATGCAATTTTGCTAAGTATATTTTGTTGCGTCTACATATTTAAAACAGATAATATTGTCCACAAGCATCGCCCACAAAGATAAAGAGATGTGATTTTTCATAGAATTTGAACAGTATATCTAACAATCAAATTCAAGGAATTGTGGTCCCCCGCTTTCGGTGTCATTGTGGGTGAGATGTCATTTTTTATGACGTATTGTGTGTAATATGAACACCCTATCATATGTCATTTATTTAGAAATCAGCATTGAACTCAAGGTCAAACGGTTAAAGTTCTTGGTATCCAATGTAAAGTCTTTTCATAAGGATTAGTAGATTACATATTTGAAGAATGAGAGCCCTCTTCCTTACCATTAAAAAGTTATTGTCAAGGTTTAAGTTTTTATTAGTACAAAAAATTTCCAAGGTCAAGGTCAAAAGGTCAAGGTTGTTGGTATCAAATGAAAGGTCTTGCCAAAAAGAATGCATATGTGAAATATGAAAGTCCCAGTATCTACTGTTCCAAAATTGTGGCGAAAGTAAAAGTTTTTGAAAAGTAGGTCAAATCCAAGGTCACGGTCAAAGGATCAAAGTTCTTGGTATTTAATGAAAGGTCTTCTCACAAGGATTACACATATGAAGTATGATAGTCCTAGGCCCCTACCATTCAAAAGTTTTGGTCAAGAATAAAGTTTTTTCATAAGTACATAAATCTCCAAGGTCAAGGTCAAAAGGTCAAATTTGTTGATATTCAATGAAAGGTCTTGCTACAAACAATACATATGTTAAATATAAAAGCCCTGGTACCTACCATTTAAAAGTTATGACCAAAGTAAAAGTTCGGATTTTTTTTTGTAAAAGTGAGTCTAACTCCAAGGTCAAGGTCAAAAGGTCAAATAAGGTGAAACCCTAAGAAAGTTCTTGTCACAAGGAATACACATGTGAAATATGAAAGTCATAGCTCTACTAAATCAAAAGTTATGGGCAAGGTTAAAGTTTTTGTGACGGACGGACAGACTGACAGACAAACAGACAGACGGAGAGACGGACAGACGAATGAGATTTAATTTTAAGTGGACGACGGCTGTGGATACAATTTTAGAATGGAGAATTACCTTTGAAATATGTCATGTTGAGGATTTCTTTCAGTTTAAAATCGCGAAATGCATTAGAGTAATGACGTCATATTTCTAGAATAGTTATCCTTCATACCATATTTTTCCTGATCTATCAAGTCATAATCTCTACCAGTATTAAAGCAAGTTTCAAATCTTTTTGAAACCATTTTGAAAAAAAGAAATTAGATATAGGTAAATCGTACCTTCTTCTTTACAGATGTATGTGCAGTTTCTAGAGAAGCCTCTACTCGGACGGCCTGGGTGGTTGTTGGAGTCTTCATTGGTTTATCTATTTTGTTGCTGACACACTTTGGTGTTTATAAGTTTGCTTTTTATCGAGGTAAATCTTTTGAAATTCTAAATCTTTATTCTTGTTATTTATCTTTAACCTCTCCATAAGAAGGTTTACGAACACAACAACGATATGTTAATCTTTTAGGCCTTTATTTTTTATCTGAATATCATGTTCTTCATTATTTGATATCTAAATAGTGAATGTAGTGCATAACTAACAAGGATATTGTTCGAAGAAGATTGTATAATTCCTCCTTATTTTTAAAAAACTTATTAATTGATTTTTTAAGCTTTAAAAATCATACTTGATGGAAACACAATAAAAAGGGTATAAAATCAAAATAAATACCAGTTTAAAATATGTAAGTGACACTGAAGTTGATTTTGACTATGGTTCATGACCATAAAGCGAATTTCAGTGGGCTTGGTGTATATATAAATGAACTTTACAAAAGTTTATTTTTAAATTAAAGAAAAAAAAATGGGGATGTTATTTATATAGAATCTTTTAATCTTTGCTCAAAACGGATTCAAAGTTTATCCTATTTCTCCAAGGTGATGGTTTCCGAGAATCTGGAATAAGAAGATTGTTCATGTAAAAGCAATTCTTTGAGATGGAGTTTGAATTGGAAACGTTGAATGATAATTTCAAAATAGTGTTAGTCTTATAAGATCGTATAAACAAAATTACAAATTAACGAATTAAAACATACATAACAACAAGGATGTGAAGAGTGAAAGTAGAAATAATCCCATAGCCTTTTTCAATTTTCAAAATTCAAAGTTTGAGGTCTGCATTTCTTCTCGTTGTATGTATCTAGGAGTGAACTTCCAGTGGTTTTTATTCAACAGAAGCCAAAAAAAACAACAACATTTTTTCAGAATAAAAGCTCTAACAAGGGTAAAAGAATCATTTGAGTCTGAATTTAGATTTAAATAATTTTCTAAAATCAAAGACATCAGTGAAGGTAATTGCATGTTTTCAAATAATCGTTTGAGAAAAGTAAAGATGGCAGGATTAAAAAATCTCCCAGACGGGGTATTAAAATCAGGAACAACGAAAGCTTCTTATGTACATCTCAACTGAATTAATAGTTCATGATGAACTGGTCAGTTTTCATTAACTTAAATTTGAAAAATAAAAATGAACAAAATTAAACGAAACAAAGTTGAGATATCTTACAAACAGAGCATTTCAGTTAAAGAATAAAAACCTAAATAGGGTTGATCGAAAAGTTTGTTAACGATGTCAATATTTGTTGAACTACTTTAAAAAAGAAATAAAAGAAGCAGAGCAACACTTGTAAAAATATCAATTTTGTTGCTGAGCGAAGTTTTTCCATAAACTGAATTGACGCCGTGATTTTCGTTATTTCCCGATTATGACAAGTACACAAGACGGGTAGGACCGTCCAGCAGAGGATACTCGCTCTTCTATGGCACCTGATCCCATCTCTGATGTTTTGGATGTCCGTGTTTGCTCTGCTCCTATTGTCTATTGTTTTATGGACTTTTGAGCTTGAATACTGTTTGTCATCTCCATATGTTTCATATCTTCTAACAGCAATACAAAGAGGTTTGAATAAACCACCTCAGCCATCCAACGATATGAAAATCATGAATAAAGAATATGAGAACATTAATGACGTCACCGAAGAAACACAACATCAAAATCCTAACACTCAAACATACGAAGACGTAACAGAGAACACAGAGGAAATACAACCACTGACAGATTATCAGAATATCATTGGACATCAGGATAACCAATATGAAGAGTTAAAGCCTGATCAAGATAGACTTTACTCGTCTCTGAAAGTTCAATGAACTTACGTATAGAGGTAAACCTTTTTATGTATAGAGAACTTTCATTTTTTTCACAAATGTATATTAAAATATTTTAATTAATTTTGAAAGACAAGGTACTACACTATTTGCCTTTAACTTATAAAATAGATTCGTTTGAAAAAAAATATCAGCGTAAAGAGAGAGAGGATGAAATAAATACAAAGATTATACAATATCCTTCGTGCTATTATAACATTTTTGAGCTGATAACCACTTTGATTTCTGAGGAGTTGAGATTTTTTTTTTTACAGGCTCATTATATTATGGGAGGAAACATAATTATACTTAAAATGCGTAACACTTCCATAAATTAAATATTCCTATCTATTTTGTTTTATTTTATTGTGTTTCATTATTTTATTAACTATTGTCTTTTCTTTACATCTTTATATCAGAAAGTACCCAAGTTTTATTTGGTATTCACATATATTTTTTAATGTTTATTTCTCATTAAATGTGCTATTGATAATTTTGTCTATGTATGTTTGTTTCAATACGTGTGTGCGTACATATACTTAATTGTTTTTAGAATTCATATTTGTTCCGAGACTCAAACTCAGACATAAAAAAAAATATTGTTTTGTCCTGATCTTCTTTTGATTGTACAAAATCTGAATAGTTTATTTTAAACAACGGTCATATAATGACCAACAATTCTTACATGTATGGTTTCCTTTTTGAAAATTATATATGTTTCCATTGTCGTCTTGACAATTTTTGAAGCAATGGGAAGCTAAAAAGGATTCTGTTTTGTAAACAAAATTGATATATAATTTCAATTTGTGTACATTCTGATATTTCTACTATATTTATGTGCAGAAACAAATATTCTGTTTCTATTTAAATCTCATTCAAAATACACACTCAGTTGATGTATAATAATAAACATGTCTCTGTAAACGTAAAAACGGTTTTCAAAAAGTTATGGAGAAAAAGATAAAAGCTTTAAGGAATACATATTTAGTTTTATATCTAACAGACATGTTTTTTCGTTCGTATTGTTATTAAGAAAGAAAATTTTTCATGACAATATTGTATCTTTTTAATGACTTTTATATTAATACATTTCAACCGATATCGATTAAAACAAAATATCTGAATGACGCAATTGAAGGATTTCCTTCTATGTTTTTTTTAAATCAAAGTTTTTTCTTTAAATCGAGGATATCAAAATGCTTTTTCAGTTAATATTTTTTTCAGTAAATATTAACACAGAAAAAAACGAAAGAAAATATGTTGATTTACATTATCAATACACGTTTAGAAAGAATTGTGTCTTAATATATATTCATTTTCGGAAATAAAGCATTTATAATTTTTTCCATAATGACTTCAAATTCAAAATGCTTTAATTCTGTCATTATAATTTTAAAAATTGCACTTTTTAAATAAATCTTGTTTACATACATATAATTAGTTTCCTTGTTTATGGCTCACTGAGAGGGCCTGATCTAAACCTTGATTGTAGTTATCTCGTCTAACAGCTTGGGCAAAAATTTCAAGGAAAAAAGAAATATGACGGATTTCCCTCGCGTTATACCAATATATAATTTTACAGTCAACTTATTTTATCATTCAGACAGCTAAAACGTTTAATATTGCTTACTTTCATTAGAACATCAACATTTTAAAGTTGTGAGAACTTTTATACTTCAACTTATGAAACGTCTAATAAATATTCTCATCAGAGTATAACAGGTATATTAATATTCGAAAATAAGGCATTCTTGTATTGATTGGAAAGTCAATTTCAATTTTTCTGGGGAAAAATATATCAACTGAAAGAATTCATTTTTCGTATTGCGTTTTTTATTCCAGAACATAGTCACGAACTAAGTTCATTCCCCCAAAACGTTTTAACATTTTTGTGTTTATTTCTGAATTAAACGGTCACAAACTGAGTTCTTATTATACCGGCGACGTGTTAGCAAGTTAAAAGATATTTGAGAAACATTCAAGGCTTTCAATGTATCTCGATATTGATCCGAATGTCGTTTCAAACAATGGAAAGATAGTTTTACCTCTTTAAAATGAAGGTACTTACAGTGTAAGTAATGTAATCAATTAAGAGGCAAACATGCTGACATATAACGTAATTTTATGCTAAAAGTTTGGTATTAAAATAATGATTGGCAAATGATTATTCTACAAGTGATATTAAGACGGAGTATATATATATATCAGTTGATTCGATACGCACGAGCATACTCTACGTATGAACAATTTCTTAGACGAGGTAAATTATTGACAAACAAGTCGATGAAACAAGAACGTCAGCAGTCTCGTTTTCAGTCATCATTTCTTAAGTTCTATAATCGATACAATGACCTTGTCAGCAAACACAATTTATCATTTAGTCAAATGCTGACGGACGATTTTCATACCAATTGTTTATTTCAACCAATTGTCAATTATTTATACACGGAATTGACTACGGAATTTTCCATTATTTCCTGATCATGACAAGGAGCACACGGCGGGTGTGACCGGTCGGCAGGGGATGCTCAGTCCTACATGACACATGATCCCACCTCTGGTGTTTCGGGGGTCAGTGTTTGCTCTGCTCTTATTTTGTATTGTTTTATGGACTTTGAGATTGAATACTGTTCGTTATCTATATGTACATATCCTTCATTAATAAAACGCTTAATTGGAAACAAAATTTATTCTGTAAAAAATGTAAATGTATGGTATTACAAAATATACATATAATTTAATATTTGACTTCAGAATTTGTAGAAAAGAAGGAAAACTTGTGGAAGGAAAGACAGTCGATAAAATAAAGATAATGTCTATGATACGGAAGAAAAATAGAATCACGATAAAAAATATCTTAATGCCTGACCTCTATCCTGTCAATGAGGAAAGCCCAATTTGACACTGCATGCTGCATGAGATCTGTACTAAAGAATTATAAACACACATTAATTTAATAGTTTTAATCTGTTTTTTTTAATTTCATTTTTTGGAATGTTTGTGTTCGGGGGGGGGGGGGGGGGGGGGGGGTTATTCTCGCTTTATTTTTATACATACGTTTATATACATAGTGATCGGTATATCCATTCGTCTGTACGTTTGTCTGTCCGTCTGTTTCGCTTTGGGGGTACTCATCTCTTATCCGCACTCCTCTCATACAACTGAATGAAATTTGATGAAACTATAACAGAATCTTTATCACATATTGCCATTGTGCAACACCTATAGTATTTTTTGATCCGACACATATTTTTGGTTTACTATAGCAAAACAAAGACACTGTCATTATATTCAAATGGGAGGCGGGAGGTATTATTTAGTGAGCTCATTTCTCACAGTTCCTTTAGTTTTTTTATTATTCTGATGGAAAATGAATTAACATTTCTGTACATGACTCACCAAGTTTGGTCCATACATTCACCTCTGTTGTTTTTTCCCTTTTCAACACAGTGTTAAGAACAAAATAGTTTTCTCTTATGCACAGTACTTATATGGAATACTTAATGTAGAATACTTAGAATAACTGAATAACTATACATGTGTATTTTCGGAACAAAGCAAAGGTTAAATGAGAAAGATTGTCTCTCAATGTAGGATACACAATTGTAAATCACTAAGGCGATTTATTAAGTTACCTTTTAAAGACTTCAAATTCAGTTGATTGTGTAGAATTGTGACGTTATAAAGAGATAATAGTTTTGGGTTAATATATTGCCCTAAACTTTCTATCATTAAACTTGTTTCTGTATAATATCCTTGATGAAAACATGCATAACGGTGTAATTTTTGATGTACACAATTTAATGCCCATGTTTTGCTAAATGATAAATATAAAAAAAAAACAACTATGATTACTTTCAAAAAATATCCTTGGAAGACCAAATTATACTTTACAAAAAAACCCCATAAAGTTACAATATTGCATCAAGATCAAGACATCAAAACAAACAACTTTGCAATACTTATACGACCAAACCCAAAAGGGAAATTTAACACTTTACAACTTACTGTCCTGTTATGCAACATACACTCAATAATCACGTCATGGAAATAGAAATTTACCATTTCCCCGCAAGCACCTTTTAGCTTGGTACAAGTTTCTCTAAAGTTTAGCGTAAATAATATTATGACGCTTTATTTCAATACAAAAATAACTTTTCTTATTTGATGAGATTTTTGCAAGTATAAAATAGAAGGAAATAGTCATTAAAGTAACGATTAAATGAACTTTTTAAAGTGCGTGAAAATGCGTGATTGCGGGGAAACGGTATATGCGTGATTTTGCGTTAGAAATAGGAAATGGTATTTGCGTTAAAATGCGTGACTGCGGGGAAGGGGGTTAAGTCCGAATTTTGACATCATTGAAACCTGCATATTGCATAATTATGGATCTGTTTACATTCACAATTTCTTTTATAAATAAAATAAGCTTTGCAGACGATCAATGTCTGGAATGTAAATTGTAATTGAAAGAACTCTTAAAAATGTAAAAAACAATAATGTTGTACAAAGTGTTGGAAGCTTCTGACAAAATACGTATTTAAATTAGCTTCTAGGTGATGTTTTCGTTTTGTTCATACTCATAAATTACCTTTCTTTTTTAAATTTTGATTTGAGAGAAAAATTTGGAAACTGAGTTTTTTCGTATTAAGCATCATCTCTTCTGTTTGTAATGTATTTTTGAAATAAGTTCGTTGAGTGTTGAGACAACGTTGTTCATTTTTAAGCGGTTAGCTTCGCTAGCCGCTTTATGGCATGTGTCCGATTTTTATCGACACCGGAAACTTCCATAAGGCGCTACCTATCGACTACGGAAACTTCAACAAAGCCTCTACCTAGTACCTATGATTTGTTTCTAACACATATAACACATGTTAAATAAAATCAAGACTATCAAAACAACATAATTTTTCGGTTTTTAATTTTTTTTCTGATTTTGTTTGTCAATGAAATAAATTTATAATTGTTGTATTAAAAAAAGTTTATGTATAGGAGCATTTGGTGTCGAGATTAAATTTCCGTGACATCAGCTGATGGCGATCGGGCCCTGTGACGAAATTCGAAGTCAGCATGAAGTTTAGCTGATAACATTATCAACGCGTTAGATTTAAACTTTAGGAAGAAATGTATAGCGAGAAATATCATATTTGAACCCAATATGCACAGAAAAAAGAGGCATGAAAAATCTTAACAATTAGCACAAATTGAAAAATATATCTAATGAATGATTATTTTAATTTATTGCTTATGCGACGTATTGAAGAAAGTGACAATGATACCTAGGTAATTCTTGCAATGGACAATTAAATTGTTTTTTATACACTGACTTTTAGTGAACCTTTGAATTTTTAAAATACTAGTATTGATGGATTAAACAACAACTTTCCTTTTCACACGTTTTTTTTTATACAATATTTCATGAAAAATATTTACCAAATACTCATCAGTATATGTTCGTTTATACATATCGTGCAAAACTCTTTTTTAAAGAATTGTCTTATACCATTTACTTATTCGAACATTTAATTGTATGAAAAATCAATATTGTACATTTCTTAAAACTTTATTATCTTGTTTACTTGTCTTTCTTCCTGTGAGAGAAATAGTTCATAATATTAATTAACAGATGTACTCAGTATCTGTATCAAAATACAGAATGAACAGTGATCGGTCTCAAAAGAAAAACGGATCCTTGAAAGTTCCGGTGCCTAGGAGAAGTAAGCATCCCCAATGACAGGTCACACCTGCTGACCCGCAGTGAGCCTACGAAACTGAAGCTCTCTGAAATTAATTAATTCTCTGCTCGTCCATCCGTTTTTCTCAGACTAGCCAGCTAAAGATCTGTGTACAGTACTCCAAACCAATTAATTTAAAGAATTTGAATTATCATTTTATTTTCTTTTTGAGTTGTTTGCTATAGTAGCCTTTACAGTTACCTAATTTCAGAATCAATAGACCATGAAAGCCAATTAAATTTGCAACATCAACATAATTTTTTTTTTCGTTCTGAGCACTTTTGGACGCCACCAATGGAGACAGTTAGGGAGAAATTTTTGAAATTGAACTTCCTGTCTTTTAAACTGAAAATCTCAGGTTGATATTTTGACACAAACATTTGAGACATCAGTCTGGGATGTTATTGGTTTTACCATTTAGTTAAGTACCACAAAATTCAGCGTGTCTGCTTCTTCGCTGATGACACTGGAAAAAGATATGCATGCTTACTTTAATGTCATCATTCAATGCATTTTTTATTATTGTACACTGTACATATTCGATGAAAAGCATGCTAACCGCTTTTCAGTACTTTCAGTACTTTGATTCTCAAAAGTTTTACATGAGAATGAAAAAGAAAATATACACATATATTACTACATAATTAAACATCGACTTTAAATTTAAATATGTTTTTGAAGAAACTATTAGATATCGCA
Source organism: Saccostrea cuccullata (assembly GCF_032062105.1). Classification (NCBI taxonomy): domain Eukaryota; kingdom Metazoa; phylum Mollusca; class Bivalvia; order Ostreida; family Ostreidae; genus Saccostrea; species Saccostrea cuccullata. Next base: position 39,665 of record NW_026932708.1, read on the forward strand.
CTATCTACATACATAAACAAATTTACAAAAGAAAAGTCCTCCATAAGTTCTAATAATACACGTAAAGTGTATATGTCAACACAACTTAATAAAATAAGGAATATTTTTTCTCAATTGCAAACAAAAAAATCTTCAGAATACAACATTCTACTATGTTTTTAAATGCTCTATATTTTCATATTAAACTTTTATAAAACATTCTTTTGTAAGGAAAATAAACAAGCAAGAATCCTTTTACAGGATTCAAAAATACACTAAAAACATAGATAACACAAATAATAAATCTATATATATAAATATTTTTGAAGTTTTTTTAATAAAAAAAAAATCCGAGTGTCTTACATTGGTGTGGAGAAAACATTCAATGGGAAAAGATTAATGGGGGTCTATTTCTTTTTTACATAAAAAGTCTTGATCTAACATCTATTAATGCATATAAGACTTGTGGTGATTATTTTCATGGACATATTTGTAAGAACTGTATTAAACAAATGGATGAAAAAGATACATTATTATTATTATTATCTTTATTATTATCATTATGAAAATTAATTGTATATTCATAAAGTAAAAAGAAATGCAGGAAAACAGTTAAGCTGAAACAATTTTATTTTTCGTCATGCATTTTCTAGCATTCTTATCTAACGTTTAAAATAATCTTTAATGAAAATATAATAAAATTCCATTTGATTTGTCTCATAATTCATGAAATAATGAAATTCATATGACAATACCCTCCAAAAATGAAAATAAAAATAATTCTTATTATCTCCAATTACTCTATCGCACATCTGTCACCTCCTTGATTCTCCTTTGCACGGAGATCATCAGTGTATTTATCCTTCAAATAGGGATATTATTCAAACCTTTCAACAAGAAAGTCCTCGGTTGAAAGAGACCAGATTTGGTTTTTCGAATCCTATCTTCCAATTAGTCCCACAGATGTTAAATGTGAAAAGATGGAGTTTAAAGAAGAAAGTCGAGTGGATGTATGTGATTGTTTGCAAGAAAGTCTTGATAAACCCAGGCTACATTGGGCCTGGGGTTAGCACACTGAAGAAATACGAAAGGGCGCGCGCATGCACCAATATGAAGAAAACCAAAGTAAAGTTCACCAGCTCAGAAATACAAATTATGCAATCGTTTTCTTTCAATTTTAGTAGCAAGCACGGCACAGTGGTAAGAGTGTCTGCCCTAGAGTCGCAGCGTAAGGAGTTGATCCTTATGTCGCGGGTTCTAATCCGACCGTGGGACATGGAGACCGGTCCTTGGATGAGACCATAGATACCGAGTTCCCGTGTCGCAGTAGGTGCTGGCAAGAAAACATTCTTCCCATGTTCTGAGTGCCAAGTATAAAACAAAATTTGCAGCTGCCCACCGACAAGTTGTGGCGTCTCATATACTAGCAAGTAAAAATTCTCATGAGGGACGTTAATCAATATACAATCAATCAATCGTTCAGTTTTAAGGTGATTGTAATGATTATATAGCCAGCTGTATTAAAACCGGCTTTTGTGGTAGTAAGGTGAAGAATATGCAGGTGGCAGAGTGACACGATCTCTTTTACGCGTCAATGTCATCGTTACAGTCCGTTCAAAACCATTCCAGGTCCTTCCTGACGACGGTCAAAGTGAGTCCGTTCTATAGGGGGAGAATAACAAGAGATGGTATAGCATTTCGTTGTTGCCTTTGTTTATATTAATTTTAGGCAAGGTTAAAGCCAGACCAATATGGAAATTTTATTAACCGTTACGATATTGAAACAATTCAAATCTACTGTAAATGTTTAAAAAAGTTTATCAAATGGTACAAGAAGATCGTGAACAAACAAGTCGTTATCAAGTTGCATTTGTTTTTGTCTTTCCGCACTTCATGTGATGTCCTACATTTTACGGCTGGGTTATTCTGAATACTGATTTAATTGCAGAGTTATCATGACTCTCATCTGACTAAGTTCCTAATTTTCACTCTTGCTATCAAGAAAATTATGCATATTTTCTTAACCTGTGGAAAATATGCTTGAGTTTCGAGATCTCATAAATTGGTAAAACTGATCGTCATTTTCATTTATTTGGTAGCGTATTTATGTAGAAAGTTTCCGAAATCTCAAAAAATGAAAATGCTAAAAGATTTTATGAGGATGAAATAAAAAAAACTACGGATAACGATTGGTTTAAAGTGGAAAAATAGTTAAATGTTGAAATCTTCGTATTGATCATCTTGATCTCGACTGCATGTTAGATTTTGAAACTCAGTGGTCTGCCTTGTGCTTATAACTTCAGAGTTTACAACATCGGAGTTAGCAATCCCTTCGTATTCATTGGACTGCTCTTCCAGTTCTTCCTTTTCCTCAATGTTAATGTCTTGGTACTCCTTTTTCACAGTAGCAACACCTGGTGATCGAATGGACGAAAGAGTTATCACTGAATAGTTAAAAATCAATCAATTATTTTTTTCAATTCAAAATGAAATTTAAAAAGGCATGATTTTTTAAGAGTGTGAAAACCGCTTTAAAGCAGTTACTCACTTTTATGACTATGGCGCTTATAAACAAAAATGGTGGCCATCAGGAAAACTAATACACCAACAAGAGGTCCAACGATAATCCAGACGTCGAACTTCGCCACAGATGAACTAAATGTGCTCTGTCCTGTAAAGCAATATTTTTCCAAAGTAAATAACATTTATTAACTCTAAAATTTAAAGATAACATACAACTTTCCGATGATAAATATCTCATATGTAGTATCATAGGTCTAACATATAGATATCCCTTTCTGCGAAATGGGCAGAAGAATTCAAAATGTTTTTGAAGCTCTCCTGAATAGCTAAAACAGACTTTCTTTCAAATCTATAAAAAAAAGGTTAGATGACATTATATATAAATGTTTATGTATAAATCAAGAAAAAATAAATTATTGAATTAATGAATTAAATATTACTAGGATATCGTTTATAAAGAAAGTGATTTCCTAAACGTATTACACAGTGAGCATTTTAAAACTTTTTTTTCTACTTTTATCAACCATAAACGCCAATGCCAATAGAGAATCTGCCATTAAATCGTACATATTTAATCTAAACACTCCGTTTCATGCCAGTTTTAAAATAATAAGAATGATGATTTTAAAATGTGCAACTAACTAAATATACTAAATAACTTTTAAAATAACGTTGTCAAATATTCATTTGATTGATAAACAGGCCTAAATTTGACTTTGTTTTTATTTTTAGCTGCTTTAGAAAATTTTGCATACGTAATAGTATATTATTATCTGAATAGTTTTTATTAAATTGAATTAAACAAACCTTTTAGGTGAATAGTTGTTATTTCAAATTCATCTCCATATAAGGTATAGTTTCCAAGAAAGCTCTTATTATAGATTGGGATTGTACTGGACACCCAATGCCGGAAGACTTGATTTGTTTGAGTGACTGTAGAAACAATACCAGGGTTTGGATATACACCATGCCATTTGAGAAGCTTTGGTTTTGGATTCGCAATGATAGGTATCTTTATCGATACAAATGTTGGTACATCTACAGCTTGATATAAATAATTAAACTTAGTTTGGCTGTCCAGTCTTGGTTTACCTGTGGAAGATATATATGTTAAGGCACTTGGAAACATTTAACTCTAAAGATTACTTTTTCAAAACACAAGTAACTTACGTACAAAGAACATTTACGGAGACTTTTGTTTCTTCAGTTGAACAAAGATTCGATCTGCCTTTACATATGTAGATGTTTGTATCGAAACAATTAACCTTCTCAAAAGTGTGGTTAAACCAATGATCGTCCCGTTTCCCAAGAATTTTGTTTCCCTCTCCTCTGAAGATCGTTACAGTAGGGATAGTATTACCATCCACATGACATGACATCTGGAGAGGTGTGCTCTCTTGAATATCAGAAACGTTTCTTTTTAGAAAACCATTTATATAAATCCTAGGTTCGGACAAATCTGGAAAATAAAAAATGAAGGCAGATTAATACAATGTAAATTATTTCACTTAGTTGTCATTTGAATTCGAAACACGATATGCAGAAAATATCTTACAGCATCCAAGCATCTTGTTTTACTCTCCTATTCGCAAAATAACAGACACCCCCACTCCTCGATTTTATTGTCATAAAATGACGTCGTTAATAGACTTTAAAATTTACCTATTTATATTGAAGAAATATATATGATACGGTATAGCCATACTGTAAAATTAAGGACATTGGCAAGTCACGGTTTTTCGGAGAAAAAGGATTTATATCATGGGTTTTTTCTATTATAAAACTCATCGAATCACCTCGCCCTTTTCCGTCGCACACTAGAAAAATTCTAGATACAAAATGAAAACCAACAAAGCGTATTTTATAAAGGTAAACAAAAAAGCACGTGCTCCCTACAACACCTGTTCAACGGGTAGAATCATCTCTACAGCAAGAACGAAAAGAGGTGATTGATTTGTTGTACATGTATATTATATTCAGGGACAGGCAGTAAACAGTGTTCATCAGGCTGTAATTTGATTTACCGTGGTTATACTGGACAAAGATGTGTCAATTGCTAGTAGCTCCTATAACTGTATAAGATCGTGCTAAGGAAGCAACCTTTAGTAACTGCAAACATATATTAAAAACAAATCCATACCAATGTTTTATGATAATTTGATTCCAGTAAGGTAAATTACATAATTAACGGAAATAGTTGAGCAGTTTATGAATTCATACAAATTAGATGTTAAGGGAAGTAACTCTAAAATAAAGAACAGTGTTGGCAGATCTGTGTCATGTTTCTAAATTTACATTTTCAGTCATGGTATCTAGATATCATTCAAAATGAGGACACAATAATGTATATATTACATAAACATTCTGAAATAAATGGGTTTTGGAAAAAAATTATGGTAAAAAATTATGTAGGTACTTTTTATGAACATTTTACATAGGAAATGCATTGAAAACTGTAAAAGCATTGATTTGACAAAATCTTAAAAGGGAGGGTGGCTTGGTGGGTTAAATATACCAGAATATAAAACGTTTAATACCATTACACCTGCTCAAGAATTCTTCAAAATTTATATACTAAAGCCAGGAACCTTGCCAATGTCCTTAAGTAGAATACCTCAATAAACCCTCATGATACCCACATATTGTTTAAGAGATTGTCTTCTAAATATCGATATTCCGATAGGAAATTTCAACTTATATGCCCTATTATTTACGTCCGGAAAAGATACAGCAGGCCTTGCCAGGAAGACGTTAAAAGTTCTTATTTTTTCTTTTAAATTACACAAAACATGAAATTTTTTATTGTTTTTTTTTTTTCCTAAATCATTCCACGGAATGAACGTTTAACATGTTTGCGATGTGTACATACGTTGAATTTCCATGTTTAAAACCAATGCTTCCTCTTTTTCTTCACGACCTTTAGTCACACATTTGAGCTCTGTCACTTCCTCTCTGTCTATCTGACGTTTCAATAATGTCACAGAATTATAACCGAGGTGGGTTGCATTCACCTGCTGACCATTCCACTTTGTATACTTCCACTGAACACTGCATGGTGGATTACAATCAACAGCACAAGTATAGGGACCGATTGTGTTTCCATCACATATAGTAATTTTATCTCGTATTGGAGAAATCTTTAGGTCTTCTTTGCTTGGGCCATCTGTTAACATTCATCAGTGCAAAGTTCAGTATATATGTAGTTTTTGTTCATTTCTTGATTCGGGAGACATTAAATTTGTTCATAATAAAAATGATGATTTAAAACAACATTTTTGTCTTTTAAATTAAAAAAAAGATATTATTGGCGTCTATGACCAGTTAGAGAATTTTTCATTACACATTACACATTATATATAATGAGCAACATATGTTTCTCCAATATTCAAAATTTGTTAAAAAAGTACTTTTAGTAAAGATTACGAATTACTACTTAAGAATTACTTTCGAACAAAAATATTTGGTAAACTTTACTACTCATCATTAAGCACAATAAATTGATACTTACAAAAAGGATTAGCCTGAACCTGGTCACTTCTATCTGACGAGAGTATTTGACATGAGTATCTGTTGTACTTTAAAGCCTTTTGTACCATAAACCTGTATATTTTACTCGTTATATTTTTGAGTAAAGTGTCGTTGACATACCACATGTACAATGAAGCAAACACTTCTGCGTAAGTATCATAAACAGAATTTTGTCTACTTGAGCAGGTAAAGATGGAGTAGGTATTCACGTTTGGTTCAAGATCACCAGTAATAAAAGGTTTTGCTGGTTTTTCTGTAATGAAGTAAGTAAATTATCTGTTTATAAGTCTTTTGAAAATTGAGGTGATTTGGGGGTTTATTTTCTGTTGAGGTTCTGAAACAGTAAAATGGTTTTCAATATCTTTTGGTATTTAATAACGAACAAGATAAAGTGGATTTTGTCTTTTCTTTATTCTGAGATCGCTTTCTGCTGTTAAGCTAAATCTTTTTTGATGCATCAAATTTAATGAAAATGCAAAGATTACAAACTGTGATCGATCTTAAAAATCTGTGAATTGGGCATAAAGACGGGTTCCCAGAAATACCAGTGTTGGGCTCAGATATATATTTTCAATACCACGTTGCTTGGCTTTATACATCTCAAACTATGACGTCATGTATTCAATCACAATGTTAAAAAAGACAGAGACACAAGGGGGAATCAAAGAAAATGTAATGAACAGAATATTCAATGTTTTCTAATCAATATACCCATTATATGAAATTTATCTCACTTGTGAGAGATCTTTTTATTTTTAATCGTATTTAGCACTTTTGAGAAAATATAAAAAAAATTCTATCCCGCTCGTAATATAAATGTCATACCCAAGTACAAAACACACTATTCTTTATAAAAAAAATGACTTATTTTGCATGGTACTTTGCCAAAAAATTCCCTTACCTATTACTTTGAGGATTGCCTCCTTCAGCATGACACCTTCACTATTCTCAGACAAACACTGGTAAACTCCAGAGTCAGTATTATGTACATTGAACACAGTCAAAACTTTATTATTGTCCTTTAAGGTGTATTTCTCTGGAACAGATTTATGTACGTATCATCTTATGCTTTTTGATAACATTGACTGATTATATAGGATTTTTTGTAGTCTTCCAGTTAAAAGGGGTACACAAAAGATAGAATTAGCATATGTATATCCCTTATATTCTTCCTACCTCTGTTTAAATGTATTTGTAACCCCTTTCCATCTTTCATCCACGTTGGAAAAGTTGGGGGCTGTTCTTCATGTACGACATCGCAGTAAAAACGGGCATTCTCTCCAACTATTGCCAATATATCTTTCATCTGGGGATTTTCTGAGCTTGAATCCAGAACAGGTGGTGCTGCAATACATTCCAAAAAGAAATAGCATGAATCTTCATGCATCAAGTATCAACTGTATGTCACTAGAAAATTTAATAAGCCTTGCATAATTATAATTTCTTTAACATGCAATAATTTGAAGACATTTAAGTGTACGTTATGACCTAAATTTTTCTTTAACTATAAAATGATTGACAACTTACATGTGACATTTAAATATATAGGGTTGAGAAAAGTCTTATTATTCCATATTCCTTTACAAATATAAATTCCTTCGTCGTCAGGGATGACATCCTTTATCCTAAGAATCCTGTTATAGTCACTCAGAATAAATTTTGAAGTAGTTGTATTAATGCATTCGTCTTTATGCTTGATCCATTCAATATCAGCTGTTGGACTGTCAAAAGTGCCAGACATAATTCAGATAAACCTTTTTCATAGTGATGAATGGCCTAACTTTTGCAATTGTCGGCAGAAATATACTCAGGTAAATACGGAATATATACTCACTATCCAGAGAACATACATCTCAATACACCTTCTTCGCCTAATTTAACTGTGCTGTTAGCTGTTATGAGAATAACGGGCTCCATTTCTTGTGATTGTTTAGCATCTAAAAGGCACACGAAAACTTAGTTATAATACTACTTCGAGCTTATACTTTTAAGTGATATATATTAATATTATTGCAATTTACTTAGCGAAAAATGCATAAATTGACTTTATTCTTCTACAATAATTATTTAAAAAAAGTGGTCTGCACTAGAGTTGCAGAGTAAAGAGCTAATCCTCACGTCGCGAATTCGAGAACCGGTACGGATAAGACTACATAAACGGCTGAGATACTGAATTGACAACGTATTTTTTTGTTTTTTCCCGATCATGACAAAGAGCACACGTCGGATGTGACTTGTCGATAGGGGATGTTCCCTCTTCCATGGCACCTGATCCCACCTCTGATGTTTTAGAGGTCCGTGTTTGCTCTGCTCCTAATTTGTACATGATTGTGATGTTTATAAAAAGAAAAAATATGTATTGATACGAATGTTGCTGGTAGAATTTTATGCTTGTATGCCAAAAAGTGTTGATTTTTTGCTCACCTATAGTTTCTATAGCTCTATAAAGCTAATCTGTTCTAAGCTTTATACTTATTCTTACCAAGTATATTAAGCCGGATTGGATTTCCGACGACCAACATATTGAGCTGTTCTTGCCAAACTTCACATCTATAGTCTAGACCAGTCCAGTCACTGCTGTTCGTCCAAGAGAAGTACAGATCTCCTAAAAAAACAAAATGTACTTTAAAGTCAGTGTTCTTTTTTTAAAATTAACAGACGAGATCTGTGAGTTCTAAAATAAAACAGTGCAGAATTTTCTTTTTTGCATTGAGCGAACGACATACATCATGTATGCGTATAGAAGTTACAAAATGTCGAGGCTTTTCTAAAAAATACTCATGTGAAAACCTTTTTAGGACTTTGCCAAACAGCATCTAAATTGATAAGATTGCTTAATAGGAATACATTAGTTTTTCTCAGTTCATGGAAAGGAAAACATTTTACCAAATTTGAAAGATTTTTGCTAAAATTAGGACAAAATAAACTCACTTGGATTTTTTTAAGTACTTGACAGAATCAACACTCTTTGAAAAAAAAAACTGTTGAGAATGTCCTTCAACATTTTAACAAAGGAGGAACTTAAAGTTGCATGGACACGGATTTGAAGATAATATTTCATGTATAATAACAAAATTTATATGACTTCCGTCAAGAGAAAAGGGCCCTTAAGGTCAAATTTTCACAAATTGACTTTTTGATACATTTGATAGCCGGACTCTTTCTGAATGCAAATATACATACAGGGTGTCCCATAATATATGATACCATTTTAAATTATTGTCAAAAACGCAAGTCTTGACCAATTTCTTTGAATTTTGTCTCATTAAATATTTGAATAAGTACAGTTTTTAGCCACAAATAATATAATTAAAAATTGTCACATAGTTGAAATAATGTAGCCACATAATTACGTCAAAAAATTGCTAAAATGCATGTCAAGCAAAATGGATTACTGGTATTCACAGACAAACAAGCTCCTTATACCCTCATTTTAAAACTAATTATCAAACTCAGTTTTCAGATATTATTACCAAACCTAAATCTACATCTTTAATTTGTAAAAAGGTATATTTCCAATGGAAATCTAGATTATAACCAAAGAAAACTACACTATTGTATTAAGTTATGGAATTTTATGCAATGTCTTGACATGATCGTTACTCAAATTTGACGTCATGTAGGGGACATAGTTGAAAAATGATAGCATTTTTCAAAGTGAAATCATTTTGTTGTGTTCTTTTCAATGTCCATCAAATTGTGTGAATAAAATTGGACAATATATGCAATGTTTATGGTGCATTTGTTATTATTCAAAATTCATTACATTATATTTTATATAATCCTGAAATGGTATCATATATTATGGGACACCCTGTAAATTTTGAAAATATCTCACTTTTTCAATATTTTATGAGCATTGTAGTAAAGCGAACCAAAACAAAGTTCGACGTTACTCACTAAAAAGGGTAATGACGTCGCCTTCGTCTAATTAAGTTTTCTATCATAAAAAAAACTTGCATTAAAATAAGATTGTAACACGTTTTTGTGTATTTTGTAAATTCGGCGGAGCAAAATAACTCACTTGAAGATTTTTTAAAAATAAATTTAATTTTCTGCCACACTAAGATGACCTTTTAACTTGAATGATTCCCAGAACATGCGATTCATTAGAATGCGTTATTAACTTGTTTATCGGAAGATGTATTTGGTTAGGAGGAAGAGGCAAAAAATTGGAGTGACAAGAGTTTAATGTTTTCTGTATAAATTAACTACGGAAAACAATATTTATATATTTGCAAAAGATTTCACACATTTTAAAAGTGCATTAGAATTAAAAACGCAATCAAGGTCAGAATAATAGTAATTAAATTTCAAATTGAAATTTCAAGTAACTATTGCAAATTTCGAAGGAGTTACAAATATGGAGATATATGAAGAAATATGGATATATTGGATAAAAATACCTATTGTAATCATAAAGATTACAAATAGATTAATTTGATAAAGAGTGGAAAGCTGAATCTTGACTGTCTTGGTTGCATTTCATACAGGTTGGGTAACATCTCCACTCCCCAACCATGGCAGTCGCTCTGGTCCACAAATTATAAGGAATTATATAATAAGAGAAAATAGCGAAATCGAGCCATCCCGGTACCTCCACAAGGCATGCGAGTCCAGTAGGAAAATATTGAATAAAGATCAAGATATAGCATGAGTCATCTTGGTACATCTCCACAAGTTCCAGTTAACGAGTTCAATCTGATTATAGAAAGGGAATCTGAAATTATTTATTTTATGAAATTTCAAAAATCGTTGATGTTTACGATTCATTTGTTAAAATCGTTCGAACATTTCTGCTCTAAATTTTTTGAATTATAGTGTAATATTTTCCATTTAAAAACAAGAAAATTGCCACTTTTCCTAGGTATTAAAAATAAATTTAAAATTTGTGAAAAAAACAAGAATGTAACAATCAATCCCGTCTGAAGATTTAAAGTTTTAATAACTTTTGCTATTAAAATATATAAGTCGTAACGTAATAAAGAAAATATTAACTTCAAATTTGTGTCCATGCACCTTTTACGCACTTTGAAAAAAAATGTATAAAAGATAATTTAACTTAAATTTTAGTAGACAGCATAATTTTCTTATATTTCTTTCGAAAAAAAAGATAAAGTCATCTACCCTCATCGAGAACGAACCAATTCTTTTATTTTTCCTACAAACATATTGTATTGAGGGTATCCGGAAATTTTAACACTGTCAATTAAATTGTCAGTTAGATTTAAACATCATCTAAGTTTCGGTGCATCATGAAAACTAACTTCGCTAACTGAAAAAAATGATGCTTAATTATACTCGTCAATGTGCGCCATATAGCTGATATAACAACTATATACCAATAATGAATATAAACTATACTCTTTTGAATACGTATTTCAAAACTGTTAAAAAATCTCTCATCTTGCGCGGGAATGAACAATTTTTAGTCTAATAAGTGAACACAAAAAGACCATCATTTTGTGTTAAAACATTATTTTCAATGAGTATACACACTTGAACTCCATTTTGGTCGGCGTTGCATTTCTCATACCCCAAAAAGTCAACAAACCTCTACATCTCAGATGTGAAGGCATTACCGAACAGGTATCCTATATCACTTATCATATTCAAAATATCAAGAATATTGACATACATTTTTTAATATGGTCGATATTGAGGCACCTTCATACAATCTCCAATGCAGAGTTGTCCTTCGTTCATCTCTCAGACACCTCAGCAACGGACTCACGTCAAGTTTTTTGACATAACGCATCACGTTAAGATTTTTGACATGAGGCATCACGTCAGGATTTTTAACATGAGGCATCACGTCAAGATTTTTGACATAACGCATCACGTCAAGTTTTTTTTTGAAATAACGCATCACGTAATTCTGGATTGATTTAATGAATATCTATCTCAAACCCAGACATAAGCATAAAAAATGAATTGTAATGAATTTAAACAAACGCACTCTTTCTCGTGTTTACCACCGTTAATAACACAAGTGAATGTATAAGCCGATGGTAGAGAGTGACCTTGATAATAATAATAATGATAATAATATAATGATATTGTATTTTTTTTAAATTGCTTTAACATGCTCCAAAATTTAACGCCCTTTGAAAAATATCTCCAAAGCGCGTAATTTTTCAAAGTGCGTTGAACCAGTCTCCCTAACACATTAACACATACATAATTAAATGATGTTTACTTGCCGTTGTTATCAATTCCAACTCTTTTCGTAAACTGCACATTCTGTTGAATATCATTTCCAATTTTCCAATCAACCCTGCATTGTGAATCTGGTGTACAGTCTGGTTTGCCTCGACAAGGTATTATACACTGCTCGAATTGTCTACATTGCACAACCAGAGGTTCATCGGAGGAGAAGATTCCAACTTCTTCAAGAAAAATAGATGAAGAATTTTCTTTACAAATTGTCGTTACAATAATATACATTGAACCGTTTTATGTTATTTATGAATTTTCTACCCCCCTAATACTTGTTTAATTGTGTAATTTTTAAGTACAGAATTATTACGGAATTTCTTGATTTTTGTCTGTAATTTGTTTATATTCACTAAAATCTTGCTATTTAGCGAGAGGTGCAATCTAATAAGGGATGGTGGGGATGGGATGGGAGATTTTAGCCTATAAGACAGTCGTATATTACGTCTGTAATAGAGGGGATGGTTTGTATATAATAAGGGTTTATTGCACGGTATATTTGTTATCTTGAATATGTCGTATTTACAAATATAGGATTTGATAATGAAAAATAAAATATTTTTGGTTTTGGTTAAGATTTACCATTTGGTACCTTATATTTCAGAATATATTTTTATAAGAGATGCAAAATATTAAATTTTGAAAAAGATATATGTATCTTATAAATTGAAATAGAAGTATCTATCTCATGAATGGAAACAATATTTTTTCTACCTTGACAAATTTAAGTCCAGGCTTTTTGATATCAATGATAGCTGCTTTTACAATAAAAATGGTACTCGTATATCTACTTACCTTGTCATTGGTTATTTGCAAAATTACCGATATATTGTTAAAACATTCTGATTGTATACACGCATACTCTGAAGATGAGATCATAAAGATGCTTGAGTTTCTGATTGACAAGATATTTGTCATTTTTGAAAACAAGATCTTCCACCAATCTTTTGGAATTTTTCATGGATA
>NW_026932709.1:0-53477 GCF_032062105.1 Saccostrea cuccullata
CAACATATTTGACAGATAAACTTTATTGGTTATATATAAATTCAAAAAAAAAACAAAAAACAAAAAAAAAAACAAACAAAAACAAAAACAAAACAAACAAACGAACAAAAAGCTAAACTAAAGGTTTTTATTTTTCTTTTTTAAAAATTAACCCATGGAAGCTTTCTTTATTTCAAATCAAACCTAAAAATTTTAATTCAATATGATTTATGCCTTTAAAAATATTGGATTTAATACAACGTAAGTTTTAGGTAGTCGCCGCATCCAAATATCGTCAAATAGTAAATACACGCCGTCATACATTCAAAAGTTTCTAGATTAAAAAAAAATATTTGAGATTGACGAATACGTTTACAAATTTCTGTTCTTTAAGAATTCTTAGTACCCATCGAACACTCACTTTTTTGAAAGTCTTTGAGTAGTACTATAGAATAAAGTGTTTATAACCATCAACATAATAAAAGTATGTATGCACTTGTCTTTTGACAACATCAGACACAAGTTAAACGTTTCCGTCCGACCTCTAATCTTTCGTTCTTCCTGTCCTAGCTGCTTATCATTCTCTGACCCATCACAATCCCAAAAATTGCCGATACCATCTATATACAAGTTATTTTCACTGAGAGACTGATTAATCAACGTAACTTTCTCTCCGATTTTAAAGTTAAAATGCAAAATGCATTACAGCTTGTTGCAGCGTTCTTTCCCCATTTCGATACTTTCTTTGTTCATAACATAAAGTAAAATACATGGTTTATAATCAAAAATAGCAACGACGTCATTTAATTTAAAACTGATGATTATAAATGATAAAAATGTTGTCTTTTTAAAAGTTTTATTAAGCAAATAGGTGTGTTTTTAGATGTTTTTAATAGGTTTGTCCTTCTCATCTTAAAAATATACTCTTTAAAACATGACGTTTAGTTAAGACACAGCGACACCCCCTCCCGATGTGCTTCGTGTTTTAAACATCTATTTAAATGAATTAAATTTAACAAAAAGAAGCCAAAATTTCAATGTTGAATACATTTGTATTTGAGCATATTTTGGTATATTGTTTTTTGGTAATAGGACACCAAATATAAAAGACATCAACACTATGACATAACTTTTGGATCAACCCTCGTACATAGAAATCACAGTTTTATTTACATTTTTATGAAACATTTTTGTGAGCATTTTCAATTACTTAAAGTTTACTAATTCTTAATTCTCTACCCCCACTTGAAAGACGACACTGTCCTTTATTTGATCGAACTTGAACTCCTTTCACTTGAGGGTCATAGGCGTCGGAACCGGGGGGGGGGGGGGGCTTACCCCACCCCCCCCCCCCTCCACTTTTTTTGCAGAGATAAACATTTGGAAAGGAATTGGTACTGAAAAAGTTTGATATCACTAGGATTTTCTTCCTTGGAGAGAAGGCACATTTCCTCATTCTTTGCTTGTCAAGTTTTTTTTGCAGGTTTTTTTTCTTACACTTAGCCCCCCCCCCACCCCTTTCAATTTGCTTCCGACGCCAGTGACTTAAGGGTCCTCCACACACCGTTTTCTTCAAATTGCCTATATAAGATTTTTTTATTTATTTTGCTTAACACTTACCTGACGGAGCACGAGGACAGCTAGGTTCCGGCAAATTATACTATCAAGTCCCAGCAGAAAAATAACAAAATGTCCCAATGTAATATGCCCCAAACTGTGTTTCACGGGAGAGCAAAAGGAATATGAGTGCACACTTTAAAGTAACTTTTAAAAACCGAGGCACGTTGAACGGCTTAGAGCCGCAGTTCACAAAGACAGACTACTCTCTCTCTGATGGTCGATGAATTAAATTCCGGGGATATCCGAAAAATCCAATACTCTAAAAGTTATGATTTTTCCACAGTCCGCAGATCGCTATATTTTGTGTGTATTTTTACAAACAGATTTAATCGCAATGCAATGTTTTCATTCAATCTCCGCCTACTCGGTACACGTGGTAACTTTAAATAAAACGTGTCCTTAGGAACATTAAAGAGCCTATTAACTGTTATCTAATTGTTAGTTAGCACCCAATTGAATTAGTCATATAGATATCATGGGTTTACATCCTGCACAAAAAATAACACTATATCGTACGTAATGATATATAATAGGCCCGAAAATATCATACGAAAAGTAAGTAATGGATATATGCCGAATACTGTTCTATATGTAAAATTATCAGACTGTTTGAGGCCCGTTAGGGCCGAAAACTGTCTGATAATTTTACATATAGAATAGTATGAGGCATATATCTTACCCCCCGTTCACACAGAGCTGCGACTCTACGGCGATCATCCCGATCAAGCCACGATCTGAAATTTTTTTGGATCGGGGCAGATCGCAGCCGATCGTCGTCTAAATAGAGCAATTTGGCAAATTATGGTCTTCGTTAGGACCGTACTAAGATGTCCCTACGTCAAACGCGCTGCTAACACGCTTCTACTACGATGTTACGCAGACCGTTGCCGACAAGCGGCCGTGTTTACTGCGTTTACGCTACGCTGCCACTACGACATTGAAGACCATACTACGACGCTACACAGACTTAGATGACTGTACTGCGATGTCGCTACGGTGGTGCCGATCATATTATGTTTGCAATACGCTTCTAGTACGATTTTGGCTATGATGTAAATATATCTTCAACCGGAGATTTTTGTAGTACGATTTTAGCGATGATGGATATCTTGCGACCGCAGTTTGTTTTGGGCCTTTACCACATGGTTTAAGGGCAATTTCAATCATAACTGTAACAAGATGTGAAAATGCTCAATTGTAAATGATCATCAAGTATAGTGTCACCCTGTATATGTAGTTTACAGATGATGATTGGTCAAATATCAGAGCTATAAAAACAAACTCCTGTCTGATAGGTCGTGGTATGATCGGCGTAAGGTCATTGTAGGTCTTCATAGGATCGTCAGGAACGTAGAGAGATCGTAGTGAGAACGTAGTACGAACGTAGAGGGAGCGTTGTATAAGCGTGCTTGGTAAGTTCCTACGCTCTTACGGCGCTTTTACTACGATCATGAAGATCTCTCTACGATGCTTCCGCGCTGCTTGTACGATTATGGCGCTTCTACTACGCTCTTTTTACGACTTCACCCCGATTCTTGTTGGCCACGATCCCGCTACGCTTGTTTTGAACATGTTCAAAGTAAGCGTGGTGAGAGCGTAGAGCTCTCCGAGCATGAAGACCCTACTGCGATCATACTACGCTTATGACGACCCCACGACGTTTCTCCTGCGATATGTCACGATCGGCCACGCTTTTGGACACGATTTGATCGTAGTAGAAGCGGCGTCTATGTGTGAACAGGGGGTTACTTAAAACATAGCCATTTAAATGTCCAAAAGTTATCTGGAGGAGTCCGATAATAACACAATGGGAGTTTAAGCATGCATTGTTTTCTATCCGTCTAATATTTACATTCAGTGTAATTTTCTTTATGAAATCCATTAGAAATCCATGATGTTCAAATTTCTTTAACACACGCCAAACCTTGTCACCGCGCGTTAGAATACACAGTAGGAACTATATGCCTTTTCAATACTTTATGAACACCAAAATGTACATTGTTTGACACAATTTAATTTTAAAAAAATTAACCCTGTTGAATTAATGTAAAATACACAAATGTGCATTTAAAATTAATTTGTCACTTTTTTCCCTCGCAATGTTCGTTTGCGTTATTTAACTTTACGACGTCACAAACGTCACAAACGGCTCTTACGTCTATAAAGCACACCAGTTTTGAAGCGCGCTAAATTCACATCAAAGATTACCGAAATAAACAATTATGAAGAGGGAAAATTAAAGAATGTAAATATAAGTATTGAATTCATATTTTTGGATGTCTTCGGTTCTATAACACACCTGGCAATGCCGACAAATTATCATACCGCGCTAACGCACGGTATTCAATTTGTCGGCACGGCCAGGTGTGTTATAGGACCGAAGACATCCCAAAATATGAATTCAATGCTTAATTAACATTCTTTGTGCCGCGGGCCTATTTTGGGCCTATCTTCAAATACTACGTTAAGTGCCGAGGGCCTATTTTGGGCCTACCGTTAGCTCATTTACGTCACAAGTAAAACTGATTATGACGTTACGTCATCATTCCGAGTTTCGCGCCATTTTGACCTCTTGCTACAGGAAACTATTATTTTGCCTTTCTTCTACTGAAAAAAATATATGTAGGGAAGAATGTTAAACAGGTATATTATTTGTGTTGTTCATTAGAAAATGAAAATAGTACATTCTAAATTTATGAATTATACAACTTTGTCAGTATTTTCAATCCTCGTTTAAACGATGCGAGCAATCAAAATTCATTGGGAGAAAAAAATATTCAGCGTATCTTAAAAAATTGGAATAAATTACCATTACTCATAAAAACTTAATGTTTTGATCTTGGAAATACTAGTAATGCCATATCATTTGTAATTTCTAAAAAAAAAAAAAAAAAAAGAAAATTTAGTCTTTAATCGGCAATATATATTTTAAAGTGTAATATTGTTACATAAATCCTTGATCGGCTTTTTAACGGACTATAAAAATGTTTTCAAGTTTCATCCTCAGGAACATAACAAAGTAAAAGGTTTATTTTATTCATGTCACATAATTAAAAAAAGTCCACCAGACAAGGAACTTTACAGAGAAACCTTCAATTTTGGAATACATGTAGTCATGCAGTGCATGACATCGCCAATTGCCGGAAAAGACCGCTTATGTATGTCCTGTCCATTGAACAATTATGACACTTTTTTCCGCAAGAAACGACATAGAACCTCTGCATGCATGTTTATACGTATGTTCCCATCGAATTCTTTCCATTATACGTATGTTCCCATCTGTTTGTTCAAAAGACCAACAGAGATTTCATTTCTTTTCGGCGCGAATTATCAATTTTAATTGCCGGTAAAGGGGTGGGGGGTAGCCAGGGTCAGAATTTTTTCGCTGGTCTCTCCTGTTAGATCATATCTCACTATTAAATTAATGAAAGAATTATGGTAGGTATTCACAATCAAAGGGCAGGAAAGATATGATGTCTGTCGAAATTGGAACAAGTACCCCTACCCACCACCCCCGGGCAAATATCTCTGAGATCTTGATTTTCTCAAGATCTTAGCTTATCTAAAACTGGTAGTAGTATATTATTTATTTTCTAACAGCTATGCGAGCGATTTTTTTTTGGTGATGTATTTTTTAAAATCAATATTTAAAAAAATATCATTACTATACTATGAGATAAAATTATTACATAAGCAATTGGCCATTATTTAATTAATAAAGTCTGTAGAAAAATGATGAAGTAAGTTTTTTCTAATGCACCTAAACGTTTACACCTCTTTATTTGATTGAATCAAATAATCTACAGATTGCATCCGAGTTTCCGGTCAAGGGTGAAAAGACGACGAAAACATACGAAGTAACATATGTCTTAGTCGTGTATTCCAGGTTATATTTTTAGGAACACGATTAGAAAAAGTGACAATATTAAAAGATCAACATAAACGTGTGAATAAATTTAAAAAACATAATTCATAACAAATTTAAGTGGTTCAGGGAAAGGAGTGAGTCTGCAAAGGAAGGTGTACTTTTTCTGAGTTTAGTTTGTTTACAGAAAATCTTTATTTTGATACCGGTTGCCCCCCCCCCCCCCCCCCCCATACACACCCATAAACACTTCTGCAATGTTCTAAGTTTCTTTTTCGGAAAAGTTAACCAAGTTACCCCACCCCCATCACACACATACGCACGAAATAGGATTTTTGAGAACAATTTAGAGGTTTTTTTTAGGGGTCCGATCGACCTGTAAACCATTTCTACAGGGCGCGTTAGTTGCAGAACTGTAGCTCTCAGAAGAAAATGATTTGACAGACCGGTATATCAATATATCTATTTTCGGAGAGCTACGTGCAGTTCTGCATATACGGGCTGGGTACATTTGACATACATGCATTAATTATGTACGGTCTTTATATAAGGTCTAAGGGTATAATATAAATATAAACAGAAATGAACGAATGAAAAAGTACGATAGAATTTACAGCGATAAATCAGGAAAACTTATGAATAGTTAATTACATGTATTTATAACTGTGTTTCAATTACACTGCATTTGTATATATTATATTTTACTCGTATTCCGTTCATTATTATGCAATATATATATTTCACCCACAGGTTCTTGACGTGACGTTAAATTATTTTTCTTATTAAAAAGATAATAAAACCCACCTACCTAATCTACTGAAAATATATTATTTGTGCATACATTTTGCTTGTATTGTAAATATATTTTTGAAGGGTCTTGTCGTTTTGTAGAATTTATTCTTTATTGTCTGTATTTAAACCATTTTCTGCAAAAAGCGAAAGGCGAAAACGTTTTATACATTTACCAACTTTGTTTATGACGCCACAGTAACGTTACGTCATAGATTTAACGTAATAAAAAACTGTCACGGCACTGTACGTAATTTGAACTTCATTTTTGGAGTGAATTTGAACTGTACGGCAGCGAAAAAGACCTATGTCGTTCTACGTCAAAGCAGCGTTATGTGACGTCACAATAGCGACGTTTGTTTTTACCCGTTGACTTCTACAACTGCACGATATAGGCATAACATGCTAATAATCAATAATGCACACAATTTACAAAAAAGAAAATTTATCCATCATTAATAACAGTTTGATTTGACTTGTGGAGTTTATTTATATTAGAATTCTTTTCCTGTGGTTGATAATTCATAGCAATTTCAGTTGTGAATAAATACCTCGATGATATGCTGATATATAAGTGCAAAAAATAAGATAAAATTCAGCAAAGAAAGCGGCTTAAATCAGGGAAATATATTTAATTTTATGTTTACCATTAATTGTATTTTCTGGATAAAGCTAAGAAAAAAATAAGAAATGTACTTGTACCTATATTTGCTTATTGATTTATAGTACATGTAGATTTTATTGTATAAAGTCATTACTAGGTTCTAATAGGTTTTGGCTATACATGTAATGACAGGGAAATGGGAGGGGGAGAAACAGAATGATTGGAATGAAGAAGAAAAGAATTAATCTGTTTAAATTGTTTCTAATCAAAACAAAATACTCGTTTTTCGCAAAATAATTATATTTTCAGATGTTTGTCAGTGCTTATTTACCTTTTTTAAGTGCAGAAAGGTCAATATTTATGACACAAGAGTACGAAAATAAAAGAAAACGTCATATATTTCTCGTTTATTTTATCATAAAGGTATAATTTTTTCTTTGTTAAAATAAAGAGATGAATCATTTCTTTTAAAAAATATGAATTACAACATTTTCACACAAAGACTTTTTAAGATATTACCTGCAATGCATGTCGGAATTGTAAAAAATACGACATGAAAAACGGGGTGATACTTACATTCTGCTCCATTATAATTTTTCATGCGAGATGAATTACAATGAATTTGTCTTCATTTTAAAGACACAAGTCATATAAATTAAATAACTTTTGATTTTGAATGTGATTTGACATTTTTGGTTCTTTTTAGAGCATATTTGGGGTAGAATAATAATGTCTGAAAATAATCTATTTTTAGCTTTTCACACTGTTTTTGCACGTGTTCTTGTGTAAAAATAAGCATATAAAGGTACTGTTTTTAATACCTAAAAATTGAGAGCAAGTGGTCGGGAAAGACATGTAAAAATTTTGAAAATTTCACACAAAGACTTTTTGAACATAGGTCCCCCCTTAAAAGAGATGAGATTGTAAAAAAAGTGAGTGAACTCTTTTTCATTTCATTCATTTAATGGCAGTTGTTTAGTTTAGCAGGACAGCGGTCCGGTGGTGAAAGATTTTTTTTAGAGGGGGGGGGGGGGCACTTTTATATAAGGTGTGCATAAATTGACATTGATACTGACATAATTTTGGGTGATTTTATAACCATCACCATGGAAAGTAAAAATGCGGATTTTTACCCTTAAGTTTTAGTTTAAATAATGGAAATATTCTCAGGTTTTAAAAGTGTGGCCATCGGAGAACAAACATAAAATAAGGAGAATTGCAGACTCTTTTTCAGAAATGGATTTAAATTCGCTTATTCAAAGTGCTGCATCAAATATTCTTTTAAAGAGTGGAAAGTATTAATGTTGTGGAATGTTTAAACTCGGATTTTTTTTTCATGAATTTGCTATTTTGTAGCAACTTAATTTCCTTGGGTTTTGTTTTCGCCGAATTTTTTTCCTAACATTTTTATTGGGGGTTTCTGGACATATTTAACCACAATTTCACTCTTCTTTTTGTTTTTTTAAAAACCCTCCGATTTTGTTATCATTGCCGTCCGATAATATATTATCAGACTGGTAATTATTATCATCGGACGGCTAAAGGTAAAGTTTTAGACTGCAAGAACAAAGGCATGATGTCACAGCAATGTTTTAAGGCAGTGATAGCGATCGCTCAAACGACGGGGTGTCTCAATGATAAACAGACTAGCGATTGCTGCTGCATGTTGCCGAATTATTTTTCGCTAATTAGCCTATTCACGCTATGTTCTAGCTGTCGATGGGTTATCAATGTGTTTGTGCGTTTGGAAGATTTCACAAGTTTTTACGACCAATCAAATCGATGCAGAGTTTAAATGCAGTCCGGGTCATTTTTACGATAATCAAGTTTACTCGGGAACTGTCGGGGGAGAAATAATTTCCATTTCGCTTATTTGAACAATAAGTTTAAATTGCCTGTTAAAGAACAAGTACGTAGGAAATGCGATATCGAGACCTCTCTCTGTATTACCCCAAGGGACGGATCTCTAACCAAATTTAATGTGCAAAGTGCATTTGTCTAGTTCAAACTAATGATATTGTTATATGAAAATTTTGTCTTTTTCATTTAATTATTAAGTTTTTTTGCTTGTTAAAGTCATTCAAATTTCAACACTTCTTTTTGTCAATAAAATTATTAATAATAATGCTTTGCAAATTACTTGTACAACAGAAATTCGGGTGAGCAATAATTAAAGTCTTAGCTGAAAGAAGTCATCTGATGAATTTAAGATAATATTATATTTATATATATTTTATATTTTATTTATTCACATACTTCGAATTGCAGCAGCAAGTGTTTCATTTCTTATACGTGTGCCCGAAAACAACGTCAATCATAATCAGAATTTAAAGAGGTTTTACTTTCTAGATCTATTAAAGGTACTTGGACACAGATTTGAAGAAAAGTGGCAATCTTGTTGTGTATTTCTTTGATTTCTACTCTGAATAAAATCATTTTTCTGGATAAAAGTTTTAATATTTCTCATTAATACACAACAAGATTACCACTTCTCCTAAGGATTAAGAATAAAGTTGAAAATGCAAGGATGTGTCAATCAAACCCGGCAAAAAATTTAAAGTTTTAATAGCTTTTAAATAAAATAAGATTTTTAATTAAAATTTGTGTGAAATGCTGTTAAAATATATAATTTTTGAAATTATACTGAAAATATTAACTTCAAATCTGTGTCTAAGTACCATTAAATTTCACGACTTTTCTGTGGGGTTTTTATAAACACGTATGACTGCACCACTCCATAGGGCTACAGTGTTACTGTTACTGAGTGTAATTACGGCTGTCAGGGAACAAGTTAAGAAATACTCTGTGTTATCGATACAGTTTTCATCATGTGTAATACTTTTTTGCCTCGAAAATCACTAGATACATGTATTATGTTACGATAACTATTATATATACAAAGTGAAATATTGAGAAATTAGACGATGTGTTAGAAAATTAGAGTACATTTTGCGGAATTCTGATTTATATGTTTATTTTATTGATAAAATTTTTACTACAAGTGTCTAACAGCTTTTCAGGACTTTTTAAAAAAAAAAATTAAACGTTTTTATTTAAAGAATGATTTTAGAATGTTATAATAAAAAGGAATTTATTAAATTCTTATATGTCAAAAGAAAAGTTGTATCTTTCCTTGCCTTATGACAAGAAGTTATATATGACCCTACGTTTTTAAAACTGTTTATAATTAATTTTTTAACAAACTGTTTTAACTGATGGTAAAGAATTTGTGTATCCCTATAATTTAAAATATATGCAGTAAAATATAAAAAGCAATTTATCAAATGCTAATCTACACTGAAGGTGAAGAACACTGAGGTGATATATGTCGACCCTGTAATTAATATCTCAATACATGATATATCTTTGTTTATATAAAGAAACTTTTCATTATCTTTCAATGTTGTACATTTTGAAAGTTTAAATATATATATAAATTTTACATGACATAGAGTTCATTAGTGAGGAAATTATGCTAAAGCCGCATGAATTTTCCCTGTGGTATTTGATTTTCGATTCAAACACCCAATTCATGCATAAAGTAACGTTAATGCATGAACAAAGTATTGCCAACTGAAATCGTATGACCTGTTCAGTAAAGTGGAACATGCATGATTTAATCCCCCTTTTATCAAAACATACTTTATAATGGTGTCCTTGACTATCGATTTTTTTTTATTTTCAAGAGGCCTTGAAATTCAATGGTGTTTTGAAGTAGTTCATCTAATTGAACAGTCTTAAATTTAGAGACAAATACATTGATAAAGAAAAAGGATCTTTAGAAAATTAACGAGGGAAATTTCCAATTTATTAAATGTTGTTGTAAGGGACACTGTCCATCTATATTAGGAATCTTTACACTATTATATATCTTACTGTATCAAACAAATAAATGCCTAACAAACTCTTCAAATGTTCATGTGGCGTGAGCATTTTCCATTTGTTTCAAACGTATTAATGCGTTGCGTTGCCTTAAGACAAAACAGTTATCTGATACGATGATCATTTGTGTTGATATTACCGAGTACAGCTGATAATATTATATTTAACTTTGTTATTTTACGTAAAAATTAAGATGAAGGAAAATATTTACTATTAATCACCATACGTATTTGTCAATTAAACGTTTATCGTTGTTTTCTGTACACGATTTTGATATATTGTAAAAAAATTTACATTTCAATAAGACATCTTGAATAAGTAAATAAATATATTTACCAATAATAATAAAATCACTTACTTTAAGTAACAAATTAAGTCTCATATGCTAATACCATCAATTTAAACATCTGGTCCCTTGGATACATAATAAAAAGTGTAGATGCCTCTTCAATATGATGACCTACTTAGCGTCGGCTCGGCAGTACAGTCTGTATCTCCACAGATCATCAAGTGTCATATTCTCTGTTTTCATGATCGAAATTCTTTACAAATATCTGCTTAATAACTTTTCGATAGGCTTAGGCTAACTCGTACATGTATGAAGGCGTTGCTTTTATATTTGATTTGTTTGTTTTTATTTTTTTTTCAATAATTAGATTATTCTTTCTGTTCTTTTCTATCTGTTTGTGTCCCTTGAAAATATTTCTCGCCTCAAATTGACATCGAAATTTTATTTGTGTATTTAACTTTTGTCTTTCGTTTATTTTAAATTTTTATGACTTTTATCATTTTTGAATAAATTTACATAAATTATCGTCGAAGGTGAAAAAAGATATTAATCCTGTAAATAGTTTCACGGTAACAAGATATACCCTTGTTCGTGTGTTAGAAATGAATTTTGTTCAGTGTTGGCAGAAAAGCTGAGTTTTATTGATATGCATGTAATGAAAAGATTTTTTCTTGAGCAACTTTTCTGTGAATGTTTCTATGGGTTATTTTGCATGTAAAAATACCACAAAAAGTGTTTTTCCTCTTTCCCTCTTCTGAAGACAGAACTGAATGTACGGTAGGGTTTATAGCTGTATAACATATAAAAATGCATGTTAGAGGGCTTCTGAGTTATATATATTAAAATGCCTTTTAAATTTGCAGTTGAAATGAAGAGCAAAGAAGAACCAACATCAAAACTTTGAGGGAAATAGCGATGAAAAATGAAGAACAAAACAAACAAGCAAATAACAGGTGGAAAGTGATTACATATATATCTTTTTTGTCAATAATGTACACGCTTTTTCATACAGACTTAGAAGATGATTCATAGGTACATGTAGTTATCTTTAAAATTATTTAAATTTATACCTGAAAATTGAAATAATGTGAAGTTAACTGTGGAGTGAGGTGTTACTCTTTATTTGTGTAACATGTGTGTAAGTCTAAGATAATGTTCATGCATGCGTATTGTTCGACTGCAATATGTACAGAACGACGTTAGGTATCGTCACAAGACGACGAAGCCAATTTTTTTCAGATACAGTAGATGTGTTTATCAATACCATAACAATGAGTGATAATCAAGTACAATGCTACCTGTAAATACAATATCACAGATAGAGATATGCGAAATGTTATTTATGGTATAAATACAAGTAATATGATATTAAAAATATCATACAGATTGATCGATGTATTTGCTTTAGAAATTTTTATCTATTATATGGAACTGTGATTATCTAAGGTAAATTCTTCCCGACAGTCCTGAGAAAATGGGTTGCCAAAAGTTCCACTTGTCATCTAATTCGGATGACCAGGTTTTCTTAACTATGTAAGTTCAGAAGTTTAAGGCACTTTTCCCATTATGGTTAATTTGATTTGACTTCGTGATACATTTTCTAAAAAAGTTTTACTGTATTGGCTTCAATAATGGACATTAACACCAAAATTGCATTTTGAACTTTTGGGTATTGATTCTTTTTATATTTAAAATTTTTCCCTGTGTCACATAAGAATAATATTTTGTGTGATACGTTCAAAAAATAAAACTTTGTCTTTTCTCAGATGGCCACAGTATCTGTGTCCTCTACAAAAATTAAAATTTTTCAATTAAAATTTTGTGTCATATACAAATGTTAATGAAAAATTCAAATTTTTGCAGAGGACACCTGTGGAGTTTGCATTTTTCCTCCGACCACGTCTAAAATTCTTCATTCTACATATGAGGCAACTTCCTAGTCGTAATAAATTTTACCACTCACAAATCGATAGAAGAAAAAAATAGCATATGATGCTTTCTAAGATATTGAATTTTAACCGCATTACAGTACTTAATCTACAAAAAACATGAATATTTTTTCCTGCATTGTGGAGGGAAGCAAACTTTTCTCATGATTTTCGATTCTCAGAATACTAGTTAAATGCAAATACATGAAAATGTTATCAGAGAATTGCACTTTTAAAAAAATACTTTAAGTGGAACTGTTTGGAGAAATACCCCCATCCCTAACCCCACCCACAAAAAATCCTTAGGTGACAAATAGGATGTTATATCATTTTATTGTTAATTCATTCCAAATCTATAAGTCGCGAAAATTGATTTTTACCATCTTTTTCCAATAACTTTTCAAAGTTATTAAAAAAATTTAACTCAACCAAAATTCTTACTGATAGATGCAGTTATTTTTTTTTACAGGCTTAGATAACAATGGGATATCTTGACTTAAGAATCAGCGATTCATTTGAATGTTTTCTAATATGAATTTTTATGTTGACTCTTAATATTATTTCATGTATAAATCATATATTATATTCCATGCAGTGATAACAAATTATATCCCTTTCATATGACTCTTCGAATTCATATTATGGTTATACATCAAACTGATTTCTGAAATAGTAGAACCGCTTTACATTAAAATGTCTGAAATAGAAGAACCGCTTTACATTTCATTCTATTATCCATTTGAGTCTAAACTTATCGTTCTTGATTTTTTTCAGTGTTGGTAATAGGAAAAAAATGTGGTGAATTTAAAGTTGAGGATCATTACATCTTGAACAGACTGATGTATGAAAAACAAAATTGAAGAATTGTTTATTGTGTTTAAATACTTCGAGGTCAAATTGCATTATCAATTAAATAATTGTCTGGATACATTTTCATACTTTTTTTCATATCTTTATAGTATAGATTAAAAATAACAAAACTTGAGTGTTTTGACCTTGAAGTCCTAAAAGAGGAAATGAGACTCACCCAGAAATCCATTGTGGATATAATTATGGTATGCCTAAATTCTTTGTATGATTTTTATCAGCTCGTCAATATATAAATATATAGCAACTATATATGTCTCACAAAGATTAAAAAAATATTCGGAATACAAATATAAAAAAAATATCATCCTTTTGTGATTTTAAAATCTAGATGCTTGATATACATGTGTATTTCTATTTCAGAAATCTTTTTTTTTGTTTAATTTTAAAATTTGCTGTAAATAAAGGGTGAATTAAATGTACAAAATTTAGAAGAAAATAATACTCTAAAGGAATGTGATAAGTATTCAGAAGCACTATTTTCAAACTCAAAAGATTTTTTTTGTCTTACAAAGTGCATTTAAAAAAATTCATGGTTAACGAGAGATGATGTATAATATTTTTTTATGTTACTGAAACCACTTCCTTATTTTCAAGACTGTCAGGAGGTTCTTTTAGTTTATAAACTGAAATCAAATATTTATTTAGTCATGTTTAGCATTTTTTATATTTATATACATTTGAACATCGATAAACTCTCTTTGATTACTACTTTTATTTAACCATTTTTATCAAATTTTATCAAGATAACGTTAAGCAAAGAAGTAAATGAACTCATGAATAAATTGATATATTCATGAATAAATTGATAAAACAAAAAATATTGTATCATAAACAAGCATTCTGAGAGTATTGCATAAGCAATACATGTCCCCTACCAGGTTCCCCTTTTTCTTCAGGATGTCATTTTATAATATGCAAAAGTTATATCCAAGGTAAAACTGTATGATTTTTTTTAGGTCGTGAATGCCTGAAATAATCCACATGAAGATGAAAATTCAACTCATTTTTCCAACGTCTTTTACTCGCTTCATATTTATGTCGACCATCGGAATTAAGTTAGCGCAGCACGGACCCGATCTTAATTAAACGAATGCGAAAAATTCAAAATGCCATAATTCTGTCAAAAATTAATAAAGCGATGCGAAATTAAAACTTGATATGTAACTCATCAAGATACACTCACATTCAGCTCAATATCTGCAAGCGTTTAGAAAAAAATGCGGAAAACCAAGTGGGACAGACTGACAGACAGACGGGGACAGATAGACAGACAGACGGACAGACGCAGAGGAAACCTATAGTCCCCCCGGTTTCACCGATAGGGGACTAATAACATGATAAATGAAGAACTATGGATAAGAAATCCAAGAATATTAAGATAAAAAAAATAAATGTATGTATTATATTTTTTTTCAAAATATCATGTGTGTAAGTTTGATAACACTTTTCTCATGTTCTTTTATTTTCAGTGAAACTGAAAACAAAGAATACAACTATCAAGTGTGATTGGAAAATTTGCAATGAAGAGAACTTCCAAATAAAGGGTAGGAAAGTGATAGCATCTACTATTGTATTTTGTTATTCTACTTCCATTCTTCTGAATTATGAGGAAGAGAATTTATAATACCAGGTATATACATAAGAAAGTTTGCTTTTTATCTTTATGTGACCTGCTAATATGAATTTTTAAGTTCAGAAATGCATAGAAACAAAACGATTTTAGTGAAATGTTATTTGACATATTTCTAGGTGAATTTAATTGACAGTTGAAATTTACCAGAGAAAAGGGGAAATACCATACGAAAGAAAAATCTTTCTTACATTCTTATACTGAAGCTAAAATACAACGGGATATTAACTATCTTGGTATGATTTTATATATAACATATTTAACTTTACATAAGGACATTGAAATGAATAATTCAAATAATGCTTTTAACTAAAAGTAACTACGGACAGAACTCAGAAGGGGGAAAATCACTGATCCGGAACAATGTTTTGTTTCAACTTTGCTTATATTACTGTACATTTTCTGTTTAAAGATATGTATGCCGTATTAAACAGTATTTTTGCACAGCTGAAACCGAACAAAAATTTCTGGAGTATGATAAGCTACCAAAAATGAAGCATTCTTGCAAATTCGACGAAATTTTATTCGGTAATAACAAAGTACTGGTCAGGAAAAGAACACGATATTCCCATGCATATTTATAAAGGACTGACGTTTATCCTGGATCTGCGCATATGCGCGGGAAAAGCATCACGAGAATCATCAGGTCGAGGGAAATATTTTCTGTGACGTCTGATCAGTGAGGGACACAAATAGACCAAACAGCTCAATGAGTTGCATTTAATGCATTTATGGGTTACTACATAAAATACTACGTGTGTTTTTTCAAAAAAGCTAGTTTTTTAAATCGCTCTCAGAAAGATTTGATGCATTATGTACATTATTATCTACTAATCCCATGCTCAAATTTGCATACAAATGATTAACAATGATGAAAATTAAAGTTTCCCCTACTCCATTGTACAGGTCCGTTTGTTTAGAGTTTCCCCGTGCTGTACTGCTAGTGGACATTTTCGGTTGGGTGAACATTTACGGATCTTCAGTATGGAGCGCATTATGCGCAAAAAAAAATTATGTCAAGTACAATGTATGGAAAGTTATTCAAACTGCTATGCTTACACCCTGAATGTGATATAGTCAATAATCCCTTTTGGTTTTTTAATATGAACTACACAACATATATAGATGAAACTCACATACCATACATCTTGCCTTCTTAGAAATATAGTTGGGCTAATAAAATAAAATTGGTCAAGTAATTCCAGGCCTCTAAAAACTATTTCAGTTTGAGGGCACAACCAAGCATTTCGATGAACACCATCAAGAAAAATTAATTCAGGTAGGTAGCATCGTTTTTTTTTTAAAGTGGGTGGGGGATAGAACAGTTAGAATAAAAATCAACTAGCTCGAAGAAATCTGACAAGTAAAATAGGTTCCAATATCTTTCAATACTAAATTTTATTCACTACAATATACTGCCAAACTCCAAATTTCACTTTCGAATTAGCCCGAGCTAATGCTGATAACCTACTTGCAAGAATTTTTATATTATTTTCAAGGGGACAGAAATACTGTTGTTCATATGTAAAGAATATAATTATATTATTTAGTAGTATTCTGGTTTTGGCATTCGATATATTGTGCAGATTCATACATGATAGTCTGTGGAATACTTTTTGTTGTTTTGAACCATTAAGAAATGCAGTTCCGAATGTATCTAATAACCATTTTGATTGATCAATTTATATCATTTATTTGTATTAGTTATTTCATTTTGGCACAACATGGTTTCCACACTTCTTTATCCATAGTCGCTGACATCTATAGAAGTTCACCCAACCGAAAATGTCCATTGAAAAGACAATTGCACGTGATTATTCCTCGGTACAAAAAGCAACCAACTCTGAGGTGCTTTCAATATTGACAATCCCTAACTCACGTGTTTGTAGTAAAAACGTAGTAGACCATCATGCTTTTCGGTTCATTCACGAGATTGGACAATTGTTTGCTGTAAACACGCGAGACAACGTGATCATGAATATTTCAATAAGAGGCGGTTTTTTATCCGACACGGAGAGAAAATAATTTTTACCAAATAATATTTCATAACTTTTAAAAGTGATGGAGTGGAATTGTCTTATTTGCAGAAAGTATATAACTTATATAACTTGATGAGACACCACATATATTTATTACTTTTAAAATAAAACACAAATACGGCATATATAGCTTTAATATTCATGCTAAGTATGATTCCTATCAGCTCGACAATAGACCCTTTTCCTATGACATATTTTGCCTAAAATTTATTCCAATTAGCTGCCATCTTGTAGGGCAAAGTACTTAATTTACCTATGCTCAAAGGATCAACCATTTTCAAACATGCAAGTAAGAAATATACGCCGAAAAATATTTACAATCTTGAAATAATGAATTAACAGAGGCTTTAACAATGGCGTATTGATAAGAAAAACAGTGTCATATTTAGCTCACTAACCAGTGCAACTGTAGTAAAGGGATCTAGGATGTTGCTCTACAATATGGCGGCTAAGAGGAATATATGTCATAGGAAAAGGGTCTATAAAAATATGTTTTATGATTTATAATTATCCGCTATATATCATGCAAATATTTTTTTCTTAATTTTGGAATACATAAATTATACGTGTACATTACCATATGAAGATATTATGATAATACGTTGCAATGGGGAATGTAGTGTTTCCCCTATGGCACATATGTTATTTCTTAATACTGATATATGTAAAAGTATAGACATTTTTGTGTAATTTGCTTCAGATCCGTCCCACAGATTCTGAAAGTCAATGACAGTTTATTTAGTTGTATCATTACTGGTTCTGAATCTTGCAACTTTTTAATGAAAAAAAATAGCAATAGAATTTTAGCTGTATAAATGGGAAAAAAGAAGAGTACATATGATTCTACCATTTTCATTTTATGTGAAACATTTGTAATACAATTTTTTTCAGATGAAACATTCACATGTTCCTTTGAGTTTCACTTTCTTCATACAAAACAGAGAGAGTTTTACCATGAAGAGTCTGCCTATGATATGGTGAGTATTTGTTTTCTTTTTGTTCATTATTTGTTTTATCATTGAGTTTTTTTTTATAATATTTGATATATATGTGCATTTTTATTTTAAAAATCTTCTCTTGTTTCATTTTTTAATCATTAAATTTAAAAAATAAGGGGGAATAGAATGTATAAAGTTTAAAAGAAGCAATACTATCAGGCAACAGTAATATATTAAAATTTACTATTTTCAAACTCATTAGTTTAAAACACTTTTGTCTTGCAAAATGCATAAACAAACTGTATGGTTAAAGGGAGATAATCATTTTTAACGTTTAACTGAAACCACTTGAAATATCACCAGAATCTGCTAGTTTACAAACTCAAAAAATGATCTTGTCATTGTTTGCATAAACATTTCAAAATTACTAAAATTCTTCTTTGATAAATACTTATTTATATACCAATGAATGCATCAAAATGAAGATAAACAAAGATGTAAATGAATCCATGCTCATGAATGAACTGATACAACAGAAAAGATACACTGTTACATTAAAACATGATAAATAAAAAAGCTCTAGATAAGAATTCACCATCATAAGCTGTACAAATATAATTAAAAAGTACATGTGCCATTTTAATTTTATGTTTAACATTTGTACACTGTATTGCCAAAATAGAAAAAATACATTTTTTTCAGATGAAACATTCACACTTTCTTTTGAGCTTCTTTTTCTTCAAACAAAACAGAGAGGCTTTTCTCATCAGGAGTCTGTCCATGATGATTATGGTGAGTATAATTGTCGTTGATTTGTCTTATTCGATATTTCTTTTTTTCATTGAATTCTTTTTATATAATAAAACTCTGGATTTTTGAAATGCATTTGGGTAGTAGTATCTGTCTAGCATTTATTTAAAAAATCTTTCATTTTTTCTTAATCATAAGATTTACTATAAAGGGGCGAAGAAAAATGAATGAACAGATGTTAGAGGAAAACAATACTGTCAGACATATTGTATGTATTAATTAAAAAGTGTTATTTTTTAAACTAATAAGTGTAAAAGATTTTTTTTGTCTTGCAAAATGAATTTTCGTATCAAAAAGTGGTTAAAGGGAGATAATATATTTATGCCCATCTTCCTGATACTCGCACTAAAGGTTGCTCTGTTTGATGTAATATTATACTATCTGATACCAACACAACACCGTTTGAAGTTGAAAAAGGTCATTTATTACCAAATGACAATTTTGTAAAACTATTACAAAAATGAAAATGTAGTTTGATAGATTTACATTTATAAACCTTGCAGTGATACCAATATCACTACATGCAACTTCGAAATAGATCAAAACATTACTGTATAAAATTTTTACATCAAAGGTGGGGTAAGGTAAAAATGCCTTACCTACTGAAAAAAGAAATATGGAAAAATATTGTCAAATTATTCACATCAATTAAGAACACTATAATTTTTTAACTATTAGGGAGAGGTGGGAGGGTTGTTCAAAAATAAAATTGTATTTCCATACAAATATGGCGCTGCCACTGATTGTACTCAATCATATACTGAGGCTGTTCCAAAAACAAGACCGAACAAAAGTATTAGAGTTATCTCGCTTGTCCCACTTTCAATACACAAGAAATGGGCATAAAATTATTTATGAACATAAATAGCATTTATGCCCATCTTCCTGATACTCGCACTAAAGGTTGCTCTGTTTGATGTAATATTATACTATCTGATACCAACACAACACCGTTTGAAGTTGAAAAAGGTCATTTATTACCAAATGACAATTTTGTAAAACTATTACAAAAATGAAAATGTAGTTTGATAGATTTACATTTATAAACCTTGCAGTGATACCAATATCACTACATGCAACTTCGAAATAGATCAAAACATTACTGTATAAAATTTTTACATCAAAGGTGGGGTAAGGTAAAAATGCCACTTACTGCCAATGACAGGCAGATCTGAACTGTCATCAGCAGTAATCCCCACCCAACCCTAGTGCGAGTCTTAATCTTACTACAATAGAAGTATCCCTAAAATTCATACAAACCGGATACAAACAATGAAAAATAACACATTACCAACATACAAAAAAAGTATTTCAACTCTTGTAAACAATACCATATTATTATGCATTGTACACACACTTTGTTAGATGCATAATTACGTCAAAACTTTACTACTTCTTGATACAACCAGATGCTCCTGTCATCATGGTTGAAAATGTTTTTCTAAGCCAATGTCCTCTTTCCTGAAACAGATAATGTGTCACACTTGTAGATGCATAATTACATCAAAACTTTACTACTTGATACAACCAGATGCTGCTGTCATCATGGTTGAAACTGTTTTTCTAAGCCAATGTCCTCTTTCCTGAAACAGATAATGTGTCACACTTGTTCACATATTTTGACAATTGTCCAAACCCTCATATTCTCTATTACTGGTTTGATATTTATTTTACAATCAGATGCTCTTGTCACCATGATTGGGTATAATTTGTGACACCAGTAATTAACACACTTGATTGACATCAACCAAATAAATAACTCACTATTTTATAGGAACTCAACTCAAAGTAGATTTGAAATGTCATGAATTATAATCTGACCAGATGCTCTTGTCACCATGATTGGGTATAATTTTGTGACACCAGTAATTAAAACACTTGATTGCAATCAACCAAACAAGTTAACAAATTACTCACTATTTTATAGGAACTCAACTCAGAGTAGATTTGAAATGTCATGAATTATAATCTGACCAGATGCTCTTGTCACCATGGTCATAACTCTTTACCTCAACCTCACCTCGTGAGCAGTCAAAGGTTTACAAAGGGGATTCGAATGTACTTTTTGAAAGCGTCTAATGACCACCGCCCCATTGATTTAATTTTTTGCTCTAGAACTCCACTGGAAAAAGCCGTTGTTGCTGCTCTGATTCTAAAGCTGTGACCTTTATATCATTTACAATCTAACCCACACCAATTTAATGGCAAACATAACTGATCTGTACAATATTTCCGTGACACCGGTGACCCATCCATGAAAGTAAAAAGAGGACCAGAAGTTGGTTTTCGTAATTGAAAATATGTCCATAGGGCCTGAACAGGACATATTGTGTTATCTTTGCTGTCATTTTTCACATGCACAGTGTAAGTTTGACCTTTACCATGTTTGAAAGTTTTCATAGTCAACTCCAACCCTACTGGGCAGTCTGAAGTATTTTCTAAAAAATGTACAGATTGTATTGTCAATAAATGACAATTTCTGTCTTTTGAAGCTGTAAATTACAATCCTAAGAAAACAGTGAAATGCCACTAAATACACACTTTTCATAAGTACCTGTACAAAATATAAACTTGTTGTATATTGTAAAGAAGCTATCAGCTGTTTAAGAATGATTGGTGTTATAGGTAACCTAGGGTCCCCTAAGCTTGTCTTATTCTTGTAACCTTGTAAACATTTTTTCACTAAAAGTTGGGCCTTTCATATTCCTTATCTTATGTTGAATACTTAATGCTGAAACATAGGTTGCCAGTAACAATAAGCTATAAACAAAATGATATCTTAAGCTTCTGCTTTTGCTGGTACACCTTTCCTTGGCAAAGCAAAATGATGACACCAAACAATGGCAATATTCAATTGCCCTTTGATAAGTATTATGAGTTGATGCTGCTAATGACTGATTTATTAGATCTGAAGCTATTGATTCTAAACTTTGAGATTGTCCTCGTTGTTATGGCATGCTACAGGGTTGTTGTAGGAAATTTTTTGTAGGGACTGTGGAATCTGCTGGCGAGAAAGATGATCAGCTAAAACATTATCTAAACCCGATACATGTCTTCCTTGAAATAAAATATTGTGTTTAAAATATTGCACTACTAAACGACAAACAAGAACCATTTGTCTTTACTTTAGGTTTGTTTGTTGATGATGTGCACAACAGCATCATTATCCGTGAAAAATATTTTAATAATAACAATCAATTTTCAAACTGATCTGCCCAATGCTGAACTGCAAGTACACTGGGAAATAACTCCTTTTATTGTAATATGATAGGTTTTCCAGGTTTTAGGCCATATACCACTAAAATACTGATTTCGTAAATAACCACTGAAACCAATGTTACTTGTATCCATATACAATTGTAATGAGTCAGAATTGTCCCATTGCTCTGATGAAAACAGTGACTTGCCATTGAAATGCTCCAAAAACAATCCCCAAGCATTTAAATCCGCTCGAGCTTCCTTATTCAATCTCCTATGATGAAAAGGTTGAGTTTACTCAATTAACAGATCAATTAGCCGCCTAGGAAATGGGCGTCCTGGAATGACCACTGAACAGGCGAAGTTTAACAGACCTATTACAGACTGTAACTCTAGTAATGTTATAGATTTTTTAGACTTGTGAATTTGTATTAGGTGTCTAGC
The DNA here is from genome assembly GCF_032062105.1 of Saccostrea cuccullata. NCBI lineage: Eukaryota > Metazoa > Mollusca > Bivalvia > Ostreida > Ostreidae > Saccostrea > Saccostrea cuccullata. The sequence continues at coordinate 22,886 of NW_026932709.1, forward strand.
TTTAGTTAACTTGTCTTGTGCTAAACATGACTCCATCAAAATAGAATCCAACTCAATACCCAAACATATAAGCGAAGCACAGGGAAGGACAGTTTTTAACTCCTTAATTGGAATACCAATATCCTTGAACAAAAACATGAACTAGTCTCCCATGTAAGCCTAACTTGTTTTCACATACCCAATGTACTGCAGTACTGAATTCTTCAAATAACTGACAAGAAAAATTAAGTCACATAGGGAGAGTTTTGTCAAAATAGTATTCATTTTCTAAAGTAAAACCCAACAATTCCCAATCTGAACAATGTATTGGAACAATTTTATATGCATTCTGAATATCCAATTTAAACAACCCGCAATTTTTCTCATATATGCGCATTCAACCTACTGCATCTTCTACCTCCTGATATTGAACAGATTTGAATTGATTATGAATACCAGAAACCCAGAATTTAGACCTACTTTGGATTTACCCAAACTGATAGCCAATGCCTCACTATGGATTTCTGAATTTAATGTTTGCATTTTGGGCTTTATTTCACACTCCCCTTCTAAGATTTCACTGATTTCAAAGCCTTTATAATTATTCTTATTTTTGATTCCTAACAAATTTCCAAATCAACAAATTCATTTCCCCAGATTTTGCTTTTTATCTTAGAATCTACACCGAGACCCAATGGCTTAATGATACTGGGATTCTTAACCCCTGCGCTAAGCGATAACTCCTTAGATGCTGTTTGTTAATTAGTACCTGAATTACTTGGTAAAATTGCCATCTTCTAATTGGCTTGAATGATTGTTGCTTGTTGGAGTGTCACTTGCGACTTCCTCTTGTTGTAAATTAACTGGCTTTGTAACCACCCCATAGTCTGTAGGCCTATTACCGGTACTCATCTCTGTAAATGGATGTTAGCATGTATGCCTAATTTATACAAATCATGTCAAGAATTCAACCTATCTATGACTGATAAAATTATCAGCTTTTGATTAATGTGGCAAAATTATTGTTGATTTACTCATCCAAATATTAGTCCATATCAGGCAATAGGATAAAATTACCCATTAGACCTGACTCTAGGGTAGTTCTTTATACCAATTATTGTTTAAATCTTAAAACAATCTGTATAATTACAGTGCACTAGTGAAATATAGCTACACAATGTATCAAGAAACCATTGCAATATCACTAATTAATTCACTATCCCTAGTGAAGCATAGCGATAGAATTATCGCATTTATAACTTGATAGAATTATCAAGATTCAGCACTGATCAAGACGTGATAAAATTATCACTAATTGTAAAGCATAGCGATAGAATTATCGCATTTGTAACTTGATAGAATTATCAAGATTCAGCACTATTGAAGACGTGACGCAAAAAAGTATATGAGATATACTGAATATACATACATGTATTGTATTGTAAGTTACATACAAATATATAATTTATACATATAGTTAAAGGCAAGAAACTGGGAAAGAGGTATATAATTTTTTATGCTTATCACAATATCTTCAATTAAGGTAAATTACTAAGGAATCCAGCAAGTGATCTAAGGATGTTCATAAATAATTTTATGCCCATTTCTTGTGTATTGAAAGTGGGACAAGCGAGATAACTCTAATACTTTTGTTCGGTCTTGTTTTTGGAACAGCCTCAGTATATGATTGAGTACAATCAGTGGCAGCGCCATATTTGTATGGAAATACAATTTTATTTTTGAACAAGCAAGTTGGCTTACAGCGTGTCCAGTGCACAGTTAATACATTGTGATGGACTTCTCGTGGTGTGATCTTTTGGATTTCCAAGGAATTCAGCACATTTGTAAGTGTTAAAAGACGAGACTTTATGTATATGTATAAATTATATATTTGTATGTAACTTACAATACAATACATGTATGTATATTCAGTATATCTCATATACTTTTTTGCGTATTTGTTTTTTTTAACAATTGCTCTTTATTTGTAATATCATCATCATGCTTGTTCTATCATTTGGATCCTCCTCCTTCTATTTGTAAATCTTTTTGCTCCTCCGGGGGCCCAAATTGGATTAATAAAATCTTGTATCTTGTATCTTGAACATAAACAGCATTTATTTAGTTTACGTTTACTTAAACCACTATTAAATCGTCGGGAATATCAGGAAGATTTACTAGTTTATAAATTAAAATCAAATGTCCATCTAGGCATGGTCGGCATGTTTAAAATTTATATGTGTACATTTCTTAATTATTCACAAAACCTCTTTGATAACTATTTATTTATCTAATCAATCTAAATGAATTCATGAATGAATTAATGAACAGAAAGGTACACTGATCAATAATCAATATATATATAAAAACTCTAGATAAGAAATCCAAGAATATTTAAATAAATAAATATGATATTTAAAAATCAAATTTATGTGTATAAGTTTTGAGAACTCTTTTCTACTTTTTTCCTTCATCTTGATTTTTTAGTGAAACTCAAAGCAAAGAATACCAGCATCAAGTGTGATGGAAAACTTTTCAATAAAGGAAATTTCCATCTAAAATGCCGGAAAGTAATACCACCAATTTTGTCATGTTCTTTTTGCATTTTGTTAGAGTTTATGTGAAGAGAACATGTGAGAGTTTGCTTTTTATCTTGATGTGAAGTGCTAACAGGAATTAAATTGGATAACAAAAAAAAAAAAAAAAGATTTTTTCTTAAGGTTAATTTAATTAAGAATTGAAATTAAACAGACAATAGGGGAAATATCATACTAAAGAAATACTGCTTCTTATGTTCTTATACTGTACGTAGCTAATATACAACGGGATATATTTGCAACAAAATGAATAGAGAAAATGAATAAATATGTCAACATTTCATGTTCTTATTTTCAAGACTTTTTAAAATTATTCAAACATCGTTCTTGTAGAAACGGATCTAGGAAAAGCATTTGAAGGCCTCGCCTAATGGCGCTTTAAACACTGCACACTTAAGTTCAGACGAGACGTTCCTCAAATCTGTCTTGTATTTTTTCGTAATGTAAGAAAAATATTCAAAATTTTAATAACATTCTAATTTCTAAACCAGTTTCTAAACTTTTTAAAAAAATCCAAACACTTAAACTTGTGAAATTGGAATTTTTTTTTCTTCCATTAAGGATTATATAAGAAAAATTACCGCTGCTATCTTGCAGACATGCCTGGTAAGGTTCCTCAATTTTTTTTTTTTGTAAACATGTTTTAGTAGCAATACTTCAATGACAAACTCTGAGAAAATTTTTTCTATTATTAAGGAACGTCTCGTCTGTCCTTAACAGCTCAATGTATAGGGTAGTATTATGCAGTTAGTCTGACCTGCCCTTAGATAATTGTTATTTACAGTGAATTACATGATTTGTGATTTTTAATTGTAGATTAAAATATTTTAGCATTATATAAGACCAAGAGTAAGAAATTTAACTAATTTTTTTCATTAATTTTCCCAATGTAAGAAAAAAACAGCAATTTCTGCTCACAAATAGTCCATTGTCTTTGGGCATTTTTACTGCCCAAATAAGACACGTACCCTATGTTCTAAATGAATGAAAAGGTCTCAATATGCATATCTTTAGATGATATATTTTTTCTAAGTCCAAAACACAGTTTCTGTTAGTGTTTAAAGCTTCCTTAAGTTGTTTAGATGTTCATTTTTGAAGAAAGTTTCTTAAAACTATTGAAAAATAATGTTTTGATAAGGATTTTCATTTATTTTTCAACATAGTGTACCTGCCAGACTTCTCCTCTAATAACGCTAATTTTTTAATAATGTTAAAACAAATGAAGAACACCTTGTATAAGCATGTATTAGTAAATAGCATTCGTAAAAGATAAACATTAAATGAATGAATGTAACAATTGTTTATCAATAAATAACTTCATTGTATCTAAATGTCAAGTTGAAGGAACAGCAAGTGTTTTCTTCTTCTCATGCAGAAGTTTTTGAATAAAGTCTGTTTCATAAAAAATAAAAATATCATTAAGATTTACTTAAAATGAGAATTTTGAAAAATAAGTATAAAATGTAGAAAATTTGTCTTCAATTTTACTGATCATCATTTTTTATATTAATTGTCTACTAAATATATACACTGGTGTAATTAAGAAAATATTTCATTTTTAGTTATGATATTCAATAATGTATTAATTTTTTCTATATGTTACAAGAATGAATACCTATATGATTAATATTTATCAGTATGGCTAATTTTATTGCATGTGCACATACATGTGCGAAGATTTATTGAACAATTATCGAAAATATATTTCAATAAAATATACATTATTTCGAAATGCCTAATACTAACAAGAACTATTCAATAAAGGTTGATAATCAAAGCCTTTGAAATTTTCTAATGACAAACACATTATTCTAGCTGATAGAATTTGAAGAACAACAAAAATTTACTGTATTGGCGGAACTGTCATGGCTTTTATTACAAATTACATTCACAGATAACATGCAACTGACATGTTCATTCAAACATAAGCAACATGCAACTGGCATGTTCATAACCTATGCGCCGATCTTACAACTGGTAAGCATTTTGGCAGCATAGCATTCACAAATATCAAACAAACCATATGATAGCTGGGGGACCTGAACAAGATGGGAAGTTGAAAAGACCAAGCACATGCGCATCAAAGCTCAAGTATTATTGACCCTAGAACCGTAACGATAGAACCGCATAATTCCGGAAAACGGTTTGCACTTTGTAGCTATTTATTATCTCAAAAAACCAAGCCATAAACGGCCTTCTCAATAACTGTATTTATCTTTTAGGGATAAATCTGATTATGCACAATATGTAGAAAATAGAACACTGAGTTTTTCTGTTTAAAATAGTCACTAATTCAGAACATAATACATCCTTATTATTTGTAAAAATAAGGTATAATATACATACAATATTTAAAATAATTATATTAGGAATGAGGATTTTTTATGATGAAAACCTGGTTAAAAGTCCAAGTGAATTTCTTTTACAAAGCCAGTATTAGACCAAATACCATTAAACACACAAATCCACCCATAACAAACAATCCCATCATTAGTTTTCTGTTCTTTGCTTCCAGGGCCTTCATGCCATTGTGCTCTGACGACAGGTTGCTCTGTAAGACATTGTTACGGCCCTGTACCAGCTGAAGTTCTCTCTCCAAGACATTGTTTAGAGACTTTTGCTGTTGTAACTTTCTTTTGCATTCCTCCATCGCAAGGAGAAGTTGACCTGAATAAAAGAAGGCAGATATATAAAGAACATGCTAGCGTTCCGAGTTTTTGAAATGAGATTCCCTTGTAAAAAAATGTTATACTGTAAAATGAGAATATTTGGCGCACTACTAATTTTAGCGCCTTTGGCGCAAGAGCCCGTGAGCGCTAAAATTTATTGTGCGCTAAAGGATTTCTAAATATCGCTTTTTGTGTGTTGAAAGTTTTTGCATAAGTACATGTAAACCGGAACGCGCGATTACGTAATGTCGAAGGGTCATTGGATTTTAAATACACACTAGCACTGCATATGTTCGGAAGACAGAAAGTTCTTCCAAATTATAATTTAATCAATTAAACTATTATTACCCCGGTAGTTGTTAACCGATTATTTTATTAGCACCTTCAATGTTTGGCTTCTCGGCGTGTCAATCTTTCATCGCCTCGAGGTAAACAATGCAATCAAGCATGGCGATTGAGCTTGCAGACAATACCTGATTAGGATTACCGTTTTATCTAAGTAATTTTCTGTCGATGCATGCATTGTTTTAATATGATTGAAATGAGTAAATACTCCATTTCTTTTAGTTGAAAATAGAAATAAAATAAATTTTAACATTGTACCACGTCCATGTGATACACATGTAGTAATATTTACATTCAGTGTAATTTTCCTCATAAAATCCGTAAGAAATCCTCGACGTTCAAATTTCTATAACACACGCGAAACCTTGTCACCGCGCGTTAGAATACACAGTAGGGACTATATGCAATTTGAATACTCTAGAAACACCAAAATGTAGAATGTTTTATTTCAATTTAATGAAAAACTACAACCCTGAAAAATTAACCTAGAAATTAACGTAATGTGCATTAAAAATTAATTTGTCACTTTTTTAATCGCATTGTTTGTTTGCGTAATTTAACTTTGCAACGTCACTTAACGTCATCTGACGTCACAAACGGCTCTTACGTCTATTAACCACGATAGTTTTGAAGGGCCCTAAATTCACATTAAATGTTAACGAAATAAGCAATTATGAAGAAGGGAAATTAGAGAATGTATATATAAGCATTGAATTCATATTTTTGGCTGTCTTCGGTCCTATAACACACCTGGCCGTGCCGACAAATTTATCATACCGCGCTAACGCGCGGTATTCAATTTGTCGGCACAGCCAGGTGTGTTATAGGACCGAAGACAGCCAAAAATATGAATTCAATGCTTAAATGAATGATAGCAACATGTACCGTGGTAAAGTTAACGAACGTTTACTGATATACGGGAGTGCTAATGTTTTTCTGTGCGGGTGTGGATTAAAAAAAAACAAAATGTCACATTTATATATTGTACTGACAAGTGCAAGCGCTGAAATTTATTTGCGCCAATGCATTCCAACTTGCATTTACGCTAAAATACGTATGCGCCAAATGTTCTCGTTTTACAGTACACCCTTAGGCAACAATTTGAAAAGTTACACCATATTGTTAACCTATGCAGAATTTTGTTATATTGAGAACATGAGCATAATGTTTGTTGTGTTTAGCAATTAAATGTTAATTTAGTGTAGGAACTGAGTAAAAAGAATACACTATGATATAACTCTTTCAAAATGATACGCATATATTTGTACATTAATTAAAACGGTCATTTAATTTAGTCATCAATTTTGTAGAAAATTACCAAATAAAGTAGATGTACAGCGTATGTATATATCATGTCCCTACAATTTACAATATACGTGTAACTTGATAACATGACAATGCAATAAACATTAATTTAAAGGGGGATGCCACACCAACTCTTTATTTTATAGATCTTTGAGTCATCCTATTTTAAACAATGGTTTCAGCATTGAAAGGCCGATATTAGCTCTTTATTATTTTATATAATTTTTTTTGTATTTTTTCAAAGAAAATGAGTTATTTTCGAGTTAAAAGTTTGCTGTAAATGAATGCATAATATGAATATATAATAAATTATGTAAAGAAAGGCTGGTAAGACTTTTTTTTTTATAAAACATTATTTATGAAAATAAAACACATTATTTGTGAATATTTTTTAACCTATGGTTAAAAACACCATAAAACTAGTCACAACTGAGGACAACATGTTTGTCAATCATATTTTAAAAAGAAATTGAAACGAAATTGAGAAATTTTAGAGAAATTAATTTTTTTAATATTTGGACCTAACCCGATCAAAATTAACACAAAATGAATAAAATGCTAATTTATTGCCTCTTCATGTATTTACATTGAAGAAATCTATTTTATTGTCAAGTTCAATAATGTTTTAATCCCAATTACACCTAATCAGACTAGTGCTCTTGGAAAAATATTATTTATACAATTATTGTACAATTATGTTTGGGATCAGTTTAATTTTGATCGGGATTGGCCAAAATTAATAAAAAATTAATTTCTCTAAAAGTTGGCCATTTGGTTTCAGTTTCCTTTATAAATATGATTAATGAACATGTTCTCCCCAGTTGTGACTGGTTTTGAGAAGAATTTAACCACAAGTTTAAAAAATGTTTACTAATTATGTGTTTTATTTTCATAAATATTTATTTAAAATTTTTAATATCTTTAAGGCTTTTCTTTACAAATTTTATTTGGTATTCATTTGATGCATTCATTTACAGCAAAATTTTTACAACAAGGCATCTAATTTGGATGCAAATATTTTTTTCATTTTCTTTGAAAGAATACAAAAAAATCTATATAAAATAATTGAGAGCTAATGTTGGCTTTTCAATGCTAAAAGCATTGTTTAAAAAGGTTGACTCAGAGATCTATAAAGTAAAAAGTTGGTGTGGCATTCCTCCTTAAACACAAGATTTTAGGTGGGTAATAAAATGACACATAGCAGCAAAAACTTACTGTTTTGACGCGATTTTCGGCATAATTACGATAATCTAATAAAAAATCCACATTGAGATTTAGGTTTAACATTTTAAGTACCTGGTGTTTTACGGGAGGAGTCACAAACTTCATTACCTTCAAGAACTGGTAACAAACAGCCAAGCTCTTGTACTGTAGGACGACGTCCTGTGAAATATTGAAGGCACACATAAACCCAAAGACTAGAAGTCTGTAAATCTATGTTGTAACATAAAATTAAAAAAACAATGTGGACTTTCCTAAATGTTTTAGGACAAGACATCCTCTACATCTATAACTTCATTTTTACTACATAGATAGTTATTTATTATACACAAAATTCTTATTTATTTTTTTTAACATAAATTGTAAATTTTGAATTGACTCTTCATAACATAAAACGTTTTAAAATTGATAGATTGAATGGCAATAAAATTCCACATGAGTTTAAAAGAAACATGGCGATGATCTTTTTATTTCTTTAATTCGTGAAAAGCATTAAATAAAGTGTGAATCAGGGCAATCACAAATGCAATGCATGCCCAGCATATCTATAAATCAAAACAGCATTCAATATCAATCCCAATGCAAATTACCTCACTTCCGTTTCATATAAATACATATTATACACTAACAAGAGGTCAATGGTCCACATCGCTCATCTGAAAAGCTTTGACCATTCTATTCTTTACCAGATTTCCCCCTAGTAATATATATTGTGGCCCACCCTACCCCAGTGATTATAATTTAGACAAATTTAAATCTACACTAACCCAAGGTGCTTCCACACAAGTTTCAGCTTTTCTGGCCCAGTGGTTCTTGAAAAGAAGAGTTTTAAAGATTTTTCCTATATATTTCTATGCAAAACTTTGATTCCCTATTGTGGCCCCGCACAACCCCCGGGGGTCATGATTTGATCAATTTAGAATCTACACTACCCAATAATATTTCCACAAAAGTTTCACATTATCTGGCCCAGTGGTTCTTGAGAACAAGATTTTTAAAGATTTTTCCTTTACAATTCTATGTAAAACTTTGATTCCCCATTGTGGCCGCGCCCAACCCCCCATGGTCTTGATTTGAACAATTTAGAATCTACACTACCTGCAGATCTGTAGCGTTATGGGTTTTTTTTTTATATTTGTCTTTGACCATAATGCTACAGATCCCATAGTGCAAAAATGTGCAATTTACGGCGCAATATTTTTGCGCTCTTTTGGTGAGAATTTCTCCACTTTCTAGCATCGGTCAATCAACTACCTTTCAACTTCCAATTGTAAACACATTTAGTAGCCAACATATAATAGTTTATCCACCTCCCAACCATTTTTGTTTGTCTCTACAGGCAATAAATTCGCTTAAAGTGAAGTTTCAGTTATCTAACAAATAATTTTAATCAAGCGAGTCGATTATTTGTATAGACGACTATAAAGGGTTGGGAGATGAATCAAATACACAGATTAGTTAAATAATGTGTCTAGAATTAGGAGTTGAAAGGTAGTTGATAGACCGATGCTAGAAAGTGGAGAAATTCTCCAAAAAAGAGCGCCAAAAATATTGCGCCGTAAATTGCACATTTTTTGCACTACGGGATCTGTAGCGTTATGGTCAAAGACAACATATAAAAAAAACCCATTACGCTACAGATCTGCAGCTAAATCTACACTACACCAGGATGCTTTCACATACGTTTCAGCTTTTCGGGCCCAGTGGTTCTTGAGAAAAAGATTTTTTAATGACCCTACCCTATTTTTGTCTTTTCTTGATTATCTTCCCTTGTGAGAAGACTTGACCCTTCATTTTAGCAAATTTAATTTCCCTTCCTTCAAGGATGCTTTGTGCCAAATTTGGTCAAAATTGGTCCAGTGGTTCTTGAAAAGAAGTCGAAAATGTGAAAAGTTTACAGACGGACAGACAGCTAGAGGGACGGACGGACGACGGACAAAATGTGACCAGAAAAGCTCACTTGAGCTTTCGGCTCAGGTGATCTAAAAACTTCTGAAAGCATTTCAGTTACCCACCTAGCTCCTTCATAATGTGTTTGTACATGTGGATCATATCTGTCCGGGAATAATGCTTAAAAATGTTCATGTGATGCGAAGCATCTTCTTCGTGAATATCATCCCATCCTACAAAACGTGTCAAAAGAGAAGTTATCGATTTTCACAGTTGCATAAATTCAAGATTTAATATCCATGGGAAACATTTGATTTTAGCTATAATTTATTGTCCATTTTAACGATTTATAGAATTGCATTGATTGTTTAAAAAACAATGGAAGATAAAATACAAGATGTTTTTGTGAAACACTGATGTCCCCGTATATTGGTACCCAAACTAGGGACTTCTCACAAGAAACTCAATTGTGAAATTTGAAAGTCCTATCACCACCTGTTCAAAAGGTATGGCCAAGAATATGATTTTGAAAGGTAGGTAAAAGGGTAAAAATTGTCGGTTTCTTAAGAAATGTGTTGCCACACGAATTACATATGTGAAGTATGCAATCCCCAGCCCTAACTGTTCAAAAGTATAAGTTATGGCCAAGGTTACAGTTTTTTTTAAAAGTTGGTCAAAGTCCAAGGTCTAGGTAAAAGGGCCAAAGCTCTTGATTTCAAATGAAAGGTCTTTTCATAAGGATTACATATGTTAAGTACGAAAGCCTTATCCCAAATCGTTCAAAGATTAATTGTTTTTAAAAAGTAGGTCAAATTCGTCAAGGTAAAAGTGTTAAACTCTGGATATCAAATGAAAGGTCTTGTCACAAGGATTACATATGTGAAGTATGAAAGCATTAGCCCTAACCCTATAAAAAGAATTGTCAAGGTTTGTTTTTTTTAAGCTGGTCAAACTCCAAGGTCAACGGGTCAAAGTTCTTTGTATTCAATGAAAAATCTTCTCACAAGGATAACATATGAATATCGTTGATTTTTTGACAGTTTAATTATTTCTTGTATAATGTTAATCTATGCACACTTATCTTATGTTTTGTTTGCCGTATTACGACGTCATAATAGTATGACGTCATATACATTATCACGATGTCATGGCCAAGGTTATTTTTTTAAACGTAGGTAAAGTATCAAAGCTCTGGATATCAAATGAAAGGTCTTGTCACAAGGATTACATATGTATCCAAAGTGTTCTTGTCAACACCGTAGGTAAAAAGCTATATACATGTACATTATCATGTATTTATTTTAATTTATTCCTGTGAAAAGAATTATAATTTGACTTTTTGTTTGTTGTTTGCTGTATGAAGGCACCTTAAAGCTGAGAGAGGGCTGCAAATATATACATTAATTTGTTCGGCACTGAGGGCCACTGAGACGCAATGAGGGAACTGTCTCAATCAATGTAGCGACTACTGCGACACGGGACCTCGATCGATTTATACCATCTCATCCGCAGCACTGGTCTCCATGTCCCGCAGTGGGATTCAAACCCGCGACGTAAGGATCAACTCCGTACTCTGCGACTCCAGATTTATATTACCGTTATAGCAGACTTTTGAGCGAGGATCCAATTTTGACATTTTTAGCGAAGGTGCTAAAATTACTAAAATTGAATATCGCTAAAATTTAACTGTGTTTTATTTGTAATAGTTTCTTTAGGCTAGTGAAAAATTAAAAATCGCTAAAATTGGATCTCACTAAAAATAAAATACCAGAAGAAATCACTAAATTTGCTTCTTGCTAAATTTTCCACCTATATGGTATGTGTTTACAGCCTATATCCTATTTAGTACAGTATGTAAATATACTATTTACATACTGTAAACTATTTATATACCGAAACAATCATAGGCGATTTAATTTTTTTGTTTTTACCAGATATTCCGACATTAAAAAGAAAACACTGTAGAGGCATAATTCAATGCAAGCGGTTTAACAGATTGTATGATAAGTAATGCATCCTGTCCTAAAACAATTAAATTATTTTTAAAAAGTATTTTCTTTGACATTTCGAAGAATTGTCGTTGTCTTCATTAAGGAATGACTCTAATTCTTGGCCAGATTATCGAGTATAATATGGTTTGGGTCAGTTTACGCTTTATAATCCGCGAAGCGGATTATAAAAAAGCGTAAACTGACCCAAACCATATTATAATCGATAATCTGGTCAAGAATTTGAGTCATTCCTTATAATTTAATTTTAAAATAATTAAACAACTGGGGATGTAAAATTGTGTTGTTTTTATTAGTTCAAATTTACCGCGCAATAATACAACCGTAGTAACGGAAGTGATGGGAAGCAAGGGGAGGTAAAAACTGATACATAGATCTAGCAGCCATGATGCTTGTTTACATGAGGTAAGATCGAGCAACTGTTTGAAGTTAAAGGTACATTCATTAAATCTGGAATTTTTCATGAATCCGAAGGACTGGAAATGAGGGGATTGATGGATACAGATGATTCAGCTGGTTGTCAAGGGGGTGTGTCCCCATACCAAACCAGATTATACAAAATGTTATGCGTTCCTTTTTGGAAATCAACCAATGAGAGACAAGAATACAAACAGAATTAAATTATTTTTGATAGAAGTATGATTTTGACATCGCATGTCGAAATGTTTTGACGTCATAGTTACATTGCTAATAACATGACGTCACAGACTCGAGATTCCTTGAACGCTCCGCCCACTGAACACTTTGATTGGTTAAAATTACTAATAAATATTCATGAGGGAGTAGTCCCAGGGAGTAGCTCTGATTTTCCAGGGAGTAGTCCTCAGATGAGCACAATAGTTTCTTCTCGGGGAAATAGGCAGATTTATGGTATTAAGGTGGAATATCCCTCTGATAAGAGAGATAACTTTCTTCAGACATTTTGTCATGAAATTCAGTGAATTGTCATGTCAGAGTTTACAAATTTCATTCATGGAAACCATTATATATAAACTCAATCAAACTTATGCTATGGTACAAATGTTAATTTATAGTTTCTATTGCTAGTATGTACATTAATTATTTATAATAATTTACTTAAAACATTTATACTCAGTTCCTTTAAACAGTGTAAATTGAGAAATCTCTATCTCTTAAAGTATAATTCTTTTAATTGTACAGAAATTTCAGATGCAGTATTGTTTAATATAAACATTTAATTAATATTTTGTTTCATTAAAAAATATTTTCAAGGGCGATAGTGGAACGATAACTCTTGTTTATGGATGCGTGTTATTTTACATGCACAGAAAACAATTTGTAATTGTGATTTAAAAAGCAGCGCTTCAGTATGTTTTCTAATGGGAATTAGATAGGTATGAGAGTAAATATCATTTTTATATATACCTCATATTTCTAATTTAATTGTGAGATAAAAAATAATTAATCTTTCTATTTACCATATCAAATTTTTTTCACATCATGATTTGACATATTATTCATTTCTGAAAATGTAAGCAACGCTTCATACTTTAAACCATTTTCCATTTGAATTTAATGTTATAGTTGTTGCTGAAAATCAATGTCTGGATTTTTAAAAAATATGTCGTGAAATTTGGAGCAGAGGGATATTGCCCCTTAATTTTATATAGAGTAATTACAGTAGAGGTATAATAATCTGAAATATGGAATGCTCCCAAGTCCGAAGTCTTGAAATCTTGGCCTGATTTTTTTTCAATGTTTCAATAAAAGTGCAGTAAAACCGTTCAATACTTACTTGGCTCATGGCGAGCAAGGAATGCTTACTCGTCATAGGCGAATGATCCCACCTCTGGAATTTCCAGTGGTGTGCGCTTTATGCCCACTTCATAGATTTGTATTGTTTATAGATCTTGAGATTGATCACTTTTGGTTGTCTTCATCTTTTATATTGATCGATTCAGTGTCACTTCTCTATTTTTTTTCTATACGGTAGACATGTACATAAATTTATTAATTGTAAGTGATTAAGCAATCACTGTCTAGTTAGGAGGCTATGTCAGGGCATCAACAATAGTGGAAACATAGGATAATTTGCATAACGGGCGAAGCCCCTTATGCTTAAATTATCCCATGTTTCCCACTATTGTTGAAGTCCCTGACATACCCTCCTATCTATACAGTAATTCCTTATATTTCCATTTCATTGCCAAATAAAATTGTAGATTTAGACTTAAAAAATGTAGAGACAAATTTAGATTACATGAGGACTCGCCCACTGACGTCAGACACAAAAGAAGCTGCACGAGATTTACATGCATATTTGGCCTGCTTAGCGTCAAGAGCAGAGACAGATGCGCACGAGATTTGCATGCGTATTAGGTCTTCTTCGCTCCTGACCTATCGACGGCCTAATTTACATTCCGGTAAAATTATCAAGAAATCAACTCCGCTAACTTTCTAAGGGTTATCACAGAGAAAAAAAATTAGAAATGAAAATATATTTTTTTTTATTTCTGACCTGTCAGGCCATGTATGAATGATGAGAATTCAGGTTCTGTCCACAAGAGTGTCCCACTGCTGTCATGAACAGTATCCCGTTTTTGTGGATGGAGGAATCCATCAATGTGTTTATCCATGTCGTACACATGCTGTGCATCAACCGGACGAGATCCTTTAAGATACAAATTTAGTTAACTATATCTTTAGACCTATTCTGTTGAAATAAAGGCCTACAAGTCGAATTACAGAATATATTATGATAAAACATTATGACCTTTAGTGATTGTTAGTTATCAAGGTTCAATCAAGGATAACAGGGTGTACAGGGATTTACCCCAGGTTGTATTCCATACACCCTTCGGCCGAAGCGTGCATGGAATACAATCCGGAGTAAATCCCCGTAGACCCTTGATTCGACCTGGATTACGAATTTATATCCTATGTACTCATAAAAAAATTATTTGTAAACATCAGAGGCTTCTCAACTGTGTCTCAGTCTATCGATGATTTACTATGTACTACAACGCATCGTGACGTCATGTCATTTGCTTTCTATCATAGGAAAAACTGTGCATTGTGGTGTCACGTTTTACCCCCAGCAAAAATCGGGTGCGAAAAAATTTACAGCCGACTCTGTAACTAATTAAAGCCCGTGTTACAAGCTACATAGGAAATAATACTCTTCATTCACGCTTCGCTTTCTGACCTTCTTGCTGATAATCATGCTCAGTTTAAATTAAAAGTTATAATGGTGGTTGATTAATATGGTTGTATCTGTTCTGTTTATGAAATATACAAATAGCTGATGTGCTTAAAATATTTGTATAAAAAAAATGTTAAACATGATACCTGTTTTATGAATGATTATTTCTGTAAGATTTTGATATAATGAAGCCGAACCATCTCCATCATCAGTAGGATGCTGGTGAATCTGAGCTGTAAAAAAAGGTTAGATTTCTATTATATTCATATTGTGTCAGATACAGGTGTTAGTAAGTAAATTCTTCCATGTTTAAATTATAGTTTTAGATTGGTAACTTGCATATCAACATGATTAACTTGCATGTTGACATAAATATGTTGCATGTCTACATAATTATGTTGCATATTATCATAATTTATCTTGCATGTAGGGAGCAGAAATATGCCATCATATGTACACTGTATCTGACATCATAGATGCGAGATGTATCATTATTATGTGGACATACGACCTATTTATTTCAACATGATAACAAGATAATTATGTCAACATGCAAGATAATATTGTAAACATGCAAGATAATTATATCAACATGCGACTTATTTATGTTAACATGCAAGATAATTATGTCAACACGCCACTTATTTATGACGACATGAAAGATAATTATGTTAACATGCAAGATTAGTATTTTGATATATAACATATATTGGATGTTGACATAAATATGTTGTAACTTGCATGTTGACATAAATAAGTTGCACGTTGACATAAATAAGTAGCATATTAACATAATTATCTTGCATGTTAACATAAATAAGTTGCATGCCTACATTATTAACCCGCATGTTTACATAAATATTTTGCATGTTGATATACATAAGTCCCATGTTTACTTAAATACGTTGCATGTTGACATAAATAAGTCGCATGTCTACATAATTATGTTCCATCTTGTATCTACCGTGTCAGATTCGGTCGTCAGTACGGGTCTTTACCCATATTAAAATCAGATTCTCTGAAAAAAAATTTAACTTGTATGTCAACATACATGTAATTATCCTGCATGTAGACATAATTATCATGTATGTTTACGTAATTATCTTGCATGTTAACGTAATTTATCTTGCATGTAGGAGGAAGAAATAAGCCTGTATAGAAATGAAATTATATAAAAGAAAAAAAAAACTAGTATGTTTCAAAACTTACTGTGTATCGGTGCAATGCATTAAAGATATGTATGCCGTATTTTTGCACAGCTGAAACCAAACAAAAATTTCTGAAGTATGATAAGCTATCAAAAATGAAGCATTCTCTCAAATTAGACGAAATATTATTCGGTATTAACAAAGTACTGGTCAGGAAAAGAACACAATATTCTCATGCATATTTATAAAGGACTGACGTTTATGTTGGATCTGCGCATGTGCGCGGGAAAAGCATCACGAGAATCATCAGGTCGAGGAAACTATTTCGTGTGACGTCTGTTCAGCGAGGAACCAACAATACTGACAAATCGACCAATCAGCTCAATGAGTTGTATTTAATGCATTTATAGGTTACTACTCATGATCAGTACATAAATACTTCATGTGTTTTTCGAACAGGCTAGTTTTTTTTTAAATCGCTCTCAGAAAGACGTGTTACATTTCCCAAGCATTTACACGCTTAATGCAATATGTACATTATCATCTACAAATCCCATGCTAACATTTGCATACAAATGAACAATGCTAAAAATAAGAGTTAATTGCTACACTCTAATATACAGGTCCGTTTGTTTACAATTTCCCCGTGCTCTACTAACAGTGAAAAGACAATATTCCTCGGTACAAAAAGCAACGAACTCTGAGGTGTGCTCACGTATTGACATTGATTACAATGTGTACAACTTCGAAACATACGGCATGCTAACAAGAAAAACTGCATTTGTTTGTTAATGTGAGCATGGGAATTCTCAATTAGTAACTATCCTTCCTATTTTTCTAAAACAGGTTTTAAAGAATATGTAAATTGGCTTTCCAGCCGTCAATTGAACTCGCACCGTACAATTCCCTAAACCACGTGTTTGTAGTGAAAACGTAGTAGACCATCATGCTTTTCGGCTCATTCACGAGATTGGACCATTGTTTGCTGTGAGCATGCGAGACCACGTGTTCATGAATATTTCAATAAGAGGCGGTTTAATATCCGATTCGGAGAGAAAATAATTTTTACAAAATATTTCATAACTTTTAAAAGTGATGGAGTGGAATTGTCTTAATTGCAGAAATTACATAACTTATGTAACTTGATGAGACACCACACATATTTATTTCTTTAGCAATAAAACACTAATACGGCATATATATCTTTAACTGAGCATTTGTTAATCTCATGAAATAAGAAATACATGAATGTCGATCTAAATTGAAAGATACGCATGTGACCCTGACATTTCGAAAACTTTTGTTTAGTTTTTGTCAACCATACGTTCCTAAATGAAAAAAGATACTCTGCCTAAATTTCCTATTTTAAAATTAAAAATAGTGGATACTAGTATATAGTGTCTAAGCTTTATCACCCAAGTAAGCAAACATTACGTTCACGCATATAATAATACTACGAAAAAAATAAACTAGTATGTTTCAAAACTTACTGTGTATCGGTGCAATGCATTAATTTAGCATTTTTTAATCTCATGAAATAAGAAATACATGAATGTCGATCTAAATTGAAAGATACGCATGTGACCCTGACATTTCGAAAACTTTTGTTTAGTTTTTGTCAACCATACGTTCCTAAATGAAAAAAGATACTCTGCCTAAATTTCCTATTTTAAAATTAAAAATAGTGGATACTAGTATATAGTGTCTAAGCTTTATCACCCAAGTAAGCAAACATTACGTTCACGCATATAATAATACTACGAGTAATGATAAGGAAGCTTTTTTCAATTCATTGATGAAAATATTTTTTTCTCTCTTCTTTCTGGGCATGATCATACATTTCTTGCATGTGACCCTTATATTTTAAAAACTTTTGATTATTCAGTGTCAACCAAAAGTTCCAACAAAAACTGAATCAGAAAAGGTAATCTCAATGATTACTGGTATTTCCGAAATTGAAGATATATTTTGTATGCCTTCTAACTAAATATATTTTCTTTTTGGTCACATGACCGTTATAGATCGATACGATGAATAAATATTAGTGGATACTAGTATATAAGCTTTACTACCCAAGTAAGCAAACATTACGTTCACGCATATAATCATACTACGTGTACTGATAAGGAAACCGGCTTTCTTCAATTTTTCATTGACGAACATATTTTTTCTCTCTTCTTTCTGGGCTTGGTAGACCAATTTCTTGACTTGCGGGAGAATGAGGAGACGACGGTTTTTATGACATATTTTTTAACAAAAGAAAAATGATCAAGCCCTCACTTTGGTATAAGAAATGATATTATATACAAGTATGAAAGAAAGAAACCCCCCAGAATGTTTCAAAACTTACTGTAAATGGGGCAGTGCATTAACTGAGCATTGTTAATATTATAAAATAAGAAATATGTTAATCTAAAGATATGCATGTGACTCTGACATTTTAAACCTTTTTTGATTAGTTAGTGTCCACAATACGTTACTAAATGAATAAGATACTCTGCAATATTTTCCTATTTCTCAGAATGATATTTATATATTTCTATAAATATGCCTAAGTATAGTCCATCTACATGACTACGACTCACGGGCACTTGTTTCGATAAAAGTTTTAACCCACAGTAAAATAATTACCCAAGATATTCAAATCCGAATTAAACGGAGTATCCCCCACCCCAAGAATTGTTTTCATTTACACTTTCAGAGGAAATACACTGACAAACTGTTTATTCCTACGTCTTCTACGATAATTTATCTACACTATCATATATATGACTCGTTTGTATTCATTTTCTTTAGTCTGTAAACAGCCTCAAAACTCTACTCGCCGAGGGGAAAAGTAGAATTCAACCTTAAAAAAATAGTGTGTTCTAAGTTTCCAAAATAGCTTAATAATAAAAACATGTACAGAAGCAAATATGACTTATATGAATTAAAGGATTTAAACATACTTAAAATAATTTTTGATGTATTTATATTTACCTTCATTTAAATACATATCCTTCCGATTTTTCAATTAACAGCGACAGATTTCCCTGTTACATGAACAAAATAAGAACTACGGGCATCATTTAAAACAAGTTTTATCTTGGTTTGCCAAAAAAAAGAGAAGAAAATTTCAAAATATCCCATGACACATGGAAATCGAATAAAATAAGGTTTATATAAAGTGTTATCAAGATAAATACACAATCCTAATTTCATGACAATCAAAGTAATTTTTAAGGAAAATATACTGTAGCAAGTACATAACCCTGACGAATAATAACATCCTTGTTTTAGATGAGGCCTTCACATCGTTTTTAAGACCGACTTCGGGTGCAATCTATTGTGAGGCGACCTACATACAAAAGTCATGCCATTCCCATCCACATTCAGGTACATGTATATGTGAATGCTTACTGTAGCATTGTATGCTTCTTAATATCAATTCTCTGTAATTATCAAAATTGGTTGGCCACGCATAGAAAAACATTTTGATTTTTTTATAATAATTTTAAACAGCTATGTCATTAATTGTAAAATCTAAAGTGGGTTTATGAAAAAGACCCTTGGTTGCCATAGAAACGGGGTGCAAAATTCTCAATTTCGTTAATTTTGAAAAACGTGTACTTATCAAGAAAAACTGTGTCCAGAAATGAAAAGGGATAACTTAATATGTTTTCATTATTTAAAATTAATACTACAGATTAAAGTAATTATATCTGTAGTTTTAATTTAATCTCTCAATCATAAATGGCCATTTTACATATTATAACATATCAGACATGTGATTGGTTTAGTGGAGTTTTTGGAGGCTTTAAACAAAAAAGGCACACTGATTACAATTTAGTAATAATCAATTATGAAAGGCTGATATTTGATTGTATCAAAATATGTAAAATATTGGTGGGATACTAAAAGATGTAAAAGGAATTCAAAGGTAAAGATTACTTTTTTCTACATTTTGAGGCATTTTTTTGCTTCCTAATTACTTCCCTTGAACTACTCTCTAACGTTTGGAGGTACAATGTGTATTTAGTAAACAGCAATGAACATTTTCTGGCGAAAGTCGGAAAGATCTCATCAAAGTTTTACAGTCTGGAAGAAGAAAAGAAGGCTAGACATCTTAAACAATGAAGACAGAAGGTAAATTTATGTATATACTGAGCATTACAAAAATATCAAGATTAACAAATGCATATTTTCTTAATTTTATTTGCCTTACAATACACAGCTGTTTTACCGGTAGTGGTCAGTGGTCCTTATCAAATCAAGCGAACTATACCTTTTGACAGTTTGACTTTCTGACCTATGAATTAATTATTTTTATTAATAAATATGAATTTGAAGCATATAAACATCACTTGCTGATACAGCTGAACTCCCCCCCCCTCCCCCCGAAATATAAATGTCTATATAGAGATTGTTTAAAATCTGTGCCATTCAGTAGGTTTACTTTTTATGATGTGCTGAGAGAGACTTTTAAGTGAACATTATTTATCTTTGTAATATAAATTTCCACTTCTGTCAGTTTTCATTCATTGTTTATCCTATTATTTCAATTCTTTATTGGGCCATGGCATTAGGCACATATTTTACAGAATTGTGTTGTTAAAATATTTAACTAGAGCAAGTTTGTTTCTATAAAAAAAAGTGCATCAAACATTTATAATGTGTGAGCACAAGCATAAAGTAGCTAAGTTTTTTAAATAGTATTCTATATATCAACAAAATATGGTCATGTGATGTTCATAAGCAGAAAATAGGAAGACAGCATCTTTGTTTTGATGTCATTGTTTTATTTAATAGCTTCTATCTTTTAAACTTTAAATTTATTATATATATCCAAAACTGTACTATATGTATTGACAAAATAGATCTAGGTTAAGAATGCACTGGAAATATTGAGTTATTTTTGTTTATATAGACTCTTTCATTCGTCTGTGAAGTACCGGTACTGTATAATCTAAAGTTCAATTTTGTGTGAATAATAATAATCTTTTCAAATAGCAAACAGTAAAAAATATATATGTACACTTGTATACATATGTATTAGTGTTAAAACAAAATATTACCAGAGGTACTGTGAGCAATGAGCTCACTAAATGATACCCTCTGCCTCCCGTATGGTTATACCTGATGACAAATCCATGTTTTACCGTGGCCAGGAAACCCAAAATATGTGTCAAATCAAAAAGTAAAATAGGAGGTGCACAATGGCAATATGTAATAAAGATTCTGTGAAAGGTTCATTAAATTTCACTCATTGCAGTGGTATAAGAGGAGTTGCGAATAATAAGAGATGGGTACCCTAAAGCGTAACAGACAGACGGACGTACAGACAGATGGACGTACAGCTAGACGCACGTACCAATTACAGTATACCCTACCACTTTTCAAGCGGAGGGTATAATAAAACTATATACATGTACATGTAGAATATTCACCTCTGATTTATAATGATATTTGTTTTATACACACTGACCAATTGTTTTATAATATTCTAAACAAATTATTTGATACTCAGGCAAATATTCACTACTGGTAAGATGATCACACACATGAACATGTCTGTGTATGAATGAAATGAATTTTTCTTTTGATCATGTTCCTAGGAAAATAATTATTTTCATCATTTTTTCATCAAAGGATTTGCCATATAAGATGAATAAAGAAAAAGTAAGACCAGTAAACCAAAACAGGACAAAATAGGCCATGACTGAAGTTCAAGTGCATTCTGCAAGAAAGTGGACAACCTAGATTTTGTTCTTTTCAAGGTAACCATTCTTAAAATATGAAAGTAAATTAAGGACAGATGATACAAACAAAAAATGGATGCCTGGATTGGTATATATTTTTTGGCATAATTTAATTGCAAATTAATGATGCTATTAATAAATTTCTAGAATATTAAGAAATTGTAAACCTTCTGTGATGTTCAAAAGTCTGGCCCTCTTGAAACTATCCTTATTAATCTATACAAATATTTTTCACTTCAAATTCCATTTTTATGCAAATATGAATTAAAAATTAAAAAGTACTTGAAGAAAGTTATTAATTTTACTGATTTAAATATGACCCCAGTTGTTATTTTCAAATTCTTTGACAAAAGTTTGTTTGTATCATCTGTCCTTAAATTGTTAAAAAATATTTCAGTTTTATATCTAAATTTAAACCTTGCTTATTTCTTTTTTTTTAAACAAAATTTCATACCTGTCCAGTAACAGAAGAATTATTATACTAGAATAAAGAAAACAACTTTCTAAAGGATTACATACACATTTAATTAGCTTGAAATCAGTGTATATTGGAAAGTGCAGGAATTATTTACCATTGCAGGTTGAGAAGGGATGCCATATTTTAGGTTTGAAACCAGGCAAGTGAAAGCTGAATTCCAACCTACTTCAACATACTTGTACCCACTGTCTTCAAGATATCAGTGTTTGAGTTGTCAAAGTTCAAATATAATAGGAACATGTTTATCATATTATTTGATGGCATCCTCAAATCTTAAGCTGTATAACAATATGTTTTAGAACTTATCAAGCTTTATCCTGTACCTTGCCAAAAAAACTCAACTCAGCATAATTCTCATTAACTAATTACCAGGTGTTACTTGCGTATGTCAATGTAGGTCATTACTGGTACATGCCTGACCAACAAGAACTCTAAAATTGAAAAATCAGAGACAAGATTTTCAGAGCAGCAGAAACAGTAGAATTTGTCATGTAAATCTAAGGATATGTGCTGTAGTTGAGAACACATGTACTGTAAATGTTGCATATATAAAAAATAAAAAAAGCAAAAAGTTCTCTTGTTTTCAGAATTTATATTTACACGTGAAAAAAAAGGAAAGGAGATTAATATAGTTGGTGTGATGAGATGTTGGCAGGAACCTAGTAAAATGAAAGGAAGAACTTCCTTAAAATGATACTTGTGGGGGACAGTGTCTCATGGGGGGGGGGGGGGGCATTGTTTCAACTGACAGAATACAAAAGATCCATTGCAAACCTAATTATTAATTATATGCCAAACACTATGTTTAAAGTTTTCCATTGTTGGATATTTATGTTTAAATCCAAGATAACTCACCCAAGAGGATGTGATTTTTTTCTAAACCAATGTAATTTTTCTCAAGTTTAAAGCCGTGTTTTATAAGATCAGAAGGGGGGGGGGGTAAATTTTTGACTTCATTCAAAGTATCTGTGGTTTGCAGTTGCCCATGAATTTAATAAATAATTATACAAAGTAACAAGTTGAAATGAGTAAAATATTATGAATGTCCTGCGTGTTTTAGTTTCATTTCAGAATTTTTCAAGTTTGACCAAATCTTGAAAAAGTAAAAGCCACAAGGTTTTATTTGACATACCATTACAAAATGCATTATATTTTTGCAACATCATAAAGATGCAAATTTAAGATTCCAAAAAAATTAGTTCACATTCACATTTAACTCATTACACAGGTTTTATAAAAGAGTAAATAAGTGTAGTTTTGGGAATATTGTTAAGTTAAACGCAGCCATTTTGGTTAAAAATCCGGTATTCATGTCTCCATGGTAACAAATCTTGCATTCCTGTTTCCATAGTAATAGAGAATGGATAGGGAAAATTTTATTTCATATTAGTTTCAATCTAAGGGGATACTTTCAGGAAACTTGAAACATGCCCTGGTTAGTCTACATGTACTTCAAAATTGTCAATTTTATGGAGGAGGGGGGGGGGGGGGCATTTTGTGCAGATGTTCACAGTTCTATCTTGGAACATATTTACATGTATTAATGCACTTGGAAATGGGATGTGAATATTTTTACATGACACTTCTCCTAGAGATGGACTAATTTTACTGTAAATCACGTAAAAACAGGTAGAAAGGAACATTTCTTTTCTATATGAACTTAATGAAATGTGCATATGTTCCTTGAAATACGGAAATTTTGCAGATTTTGGGTAATTTTTCATCAGCTTTTTAAAAAAAATGTTTAAGTGTCCCATAAATATTTTAATGTGTTTAAACTAACTCATGTACCATCTATACAATGCACTTTTTCCTGAATTTCAAATCAGTGTGCAAAGTATTAAAAAATTGCTTTGAAAAAGGGTCTAAAATGGTAATTTTCTCATTTTGGCAAAATGCCAAAATCCCCAAAGCTATGCGTTGTTAAGCCATTATGTAGAATTACAGTTTTTAAAAAATTATGCTGTTATACTAGAGAGGAATAATGGTAGTTTTGAAACAAAAGTAGATTTTCCCATTCTCTCGTTTCTTTTAAGCTCATTTTTATTCAGTAAAACCTACAAAATCACGTTTTTTGGGCAAATTTTAGGAAGAATTTACAGGGGAAACAATAGGTGCCGTTACCATGGCAACGAGACATTTTTTGAAATAAAGAAATATAAAACCATTAATGATGTGACAATGTGAGTACACACAAAAAGTTTCATAGAAATTGAAAATGTATCGTGGCCAAGCATTATTGATATTGTTTGATAATTACAGAGAATTGATATTAAATATCCACACATAAATAAACAAATACTGACGCATGGAATCACATGATATGACAAATATAATGGGTTTTACAATGTACCTATTAATATAATTAAAATACATTTGCATACTTATTTATACATGTATATATAAAGATACACATAAACATCTTACAGGTAATTATCACCTGAAGATATCTGTCAAAGGCGGACTTCTTTTCGGAAGTAGGCGACCTTCATGGCGTTTCCAGATCATCCGTATCCCGAGTAGTACATACAGGTTGTTATACTTCATTATTTTAACTTTAAAATAATGTTAACTCTATTTTTATTAAAAATTATTGCAGGCACGTAGCATCGTTGATGTGGAGATTTGACCCCTTGAATGTTTTAACATTTTGTCCCCTGCATTCACAAATGATAATAAAAGAAAAAGTGAACAAGTTAACACATCCCACGCCCCTCCCCTCTTAATATTTGACAATGTCATGCAAAATAAATGGCATGTTACACATTAAATACACACAAGTAATTCAAAATGAGGTATAATTCCAAAGTAATCGTTACATGTCTTAAAATTCCGTGCAATTATTGAGTCTTTATTTTGTACAGATAAAATGAATATAATAAAAAGTACCGAAATTCCCAGAAAAAAAGGAAGCGGAATTTCTTTGTATTATGCGCCTACAAAATGTGTTCTCAATAACTGCAAAGTTTCACGAAATTAGGTTTAGCAGTTTCAGAAAAGTGACAATTGCAAGTACTATGGGGTATACTGATAATAATAATTATAATAATAATATGTACATGTTTGTATACACTATCCTTCATGTTTCTACATGCCTGTAATACATTTTATCAGTTGTACATTTCCTTTTCAAATATTCTTTATATATATCATTAAGGATTTTAACGCAGATTCATCATATTGTTATACAGTGTGCAGCGCAATAAATACAACAGTGGACAACATTAAGTTCCAGTTACTGCCAATGAATTACGCCATGTAAAATCTGAGTTCTATGACATTGCCAAATTTCCAAATTGCGTTGGTGCAATCGATGGTACTCTAATCCCAATTAAGGGCATGAATGGACCACAGGAGCCTGCTTTCGTATGCAGAAAAAACTTTCATGCCTTAAATATTCAGGCCGTAACAGATTCCAATATGAGGTATAAACGGTATTGATTAAAACATAAATACTAGCACATCACTTTTTTGTAATAGAAATACCCTTGTATACGCCAAAACTTCAACAGGAGAAAATTAAAATATTTAATATATCGTCAAAAGGGTTTTATGAAATAACAACCTTTGAAAATGTAAATGTTGTCAATTTTAAAATAACTTTATTGCACCAAATATAACCAAACAAATATAACAAATATAAGAATGCTAATTGTTTGCTTACATATGCATAAAAGATGAAAAATTGGTTGATATTATTTCAGATTTCTTCAAATCAATACCTGTTTTCCCGGGGCAACTCACGACTCTTTCGTTTTGAGCAACTCGGGATTGTCAGGTGTTATGGAACATCTCGAAGGGGGTGGGTGGTTACTTGGGGATTCTGGCTACCCTCTCAAGGAATGGCTCTTAACGCCATTCTTATCCCCAGCCAATCAACACGAAGTGAATTACAACGATGCCCATGGAAAGACTCGTGTTGTCATAGAAAAATCGTTTGGGGTATTAAAATCCAGATTTAGGTAATTTCGTTAAATCACGCATTCTCAATTTATAGTCTCATTTCGCTTTAAATAATGTACCGCGTTTTAAGTAATATAATATTTCAAATAAAGTTTATTTTCTGCCACTCATATGAACCATTGTTGGTTGTTGATTAAAATGCAACAATTGTTTGTTGTAGTTTGAATGATTGTCTTAGGAGAAAATCACATTTTATAGCAGAAATCGATATTTACGTTACTGTCGCCGATCATCGTGTAGTTTTTATTTTAAACCAAAAAGAAGTTTTAAATCATTTACATATCTTTTTCTTAGTAAGATTGCCGTACATTTGAGTTATATTTTCTGAATATCACACCCTTCACACATATGCGTGTCACAATTTTTTTAAAAGTTTTAATATATTTATCAAATTTTGATGTCACCGCAGAATTATTACTTTTCTATTTGGAAATTCAAAAGGACTGGAAGGATTGATAAACTGACTCAATAGGACTAAGTTGTTACTTTTTAACATCATGAACACCCTTTCTATTGCATGAAATGGTAAAAAGGACACTCTTTATCTGTATTTATGAACAATAGCCCCCCTTTTCTTATAAGTCCAATGGTTAAAAAGTTCAACGATATTTACGTGTTAGTATTTATTCACAAATTAAGTAAGAGAACTACACTGTTCCCTACGGGTCAAATTGCCTTACACTCAAGCACTAGAATATGCCTTTAATTAACAGTGGAATAATTGAACAATGGCATTAAAAGTTATGATAAATCTCAGAAAGATATTTACGTTACCGATATTTACGTTACCCATATTTACGTTACCATGGTTTAAAGTAAATAAGTATTAATTTCCAAAGCTGTTTGAACAGATTTACGAGTGAATCTTTATTATGTAAATACTAAGAACATGAAGAAATATACACGGTTTCTTAAAATGTCATTTTTTCTGTAACAAGAGTGCAGAAATGCAAATTGAAGTGCACATGTAAAGATGAACATTTTTCACTCAATATCTTGTGCATCCGTGTGATTTGAAAATTGAATTGACATAATATTATTCACAAGTAGAATTGTGGTTTAATGATTGAATCTTTCCATTTTGAGCAATTGCTTAATATTGCATAGTTTCAAGTGTAATGCACGTTATCATTCGGAACGTAAATCTGAAACAAAACTTTCTTCAAGTCTGTATTTTGCTGTTTGTTTGAAATGATAGTGTATTGTCAACTTAAAAAAATGGTTATATGCACCTGAATTCTATACCAAGCTTAACATTTTGAAGGAAAAAAAAATCATTTTTGTACGAAATATAATTCCAGAAAATAGGCGCTGCGTTGCATGCAGTGTGTGTGTGTGTGGGGGGGGGGGGGGGTTCCACATCGGGTAAAAAAAAGAGGTGTTGGGTGTCTAGAAACTGGTTGAAATTGAATCCATTTCCATTTTTGATGCTTTGCAAGAAATACAAATATTAACATGTATAAAATTGTGCACCTAATTTTCCCATTGGAATTGTTGCTTAGACATATAACGTATGCGTCCATGCTTTAATGGTACTGAAAATTCAATTTACGTTATATGAACATAGAATGTATATTGCTCTATAGAGCACATGTGATATGCAACTTAATTATTGACAAACCTTTTAAGGGTGGTGGGCGATCTTTGTTTAATTTTTGAGATTTGACGATAAAGTTTTCACAAACAATTAAACATTTCAGACATGTAGCAACAGCGGGGGGGGGGAGCAGCCCCCCTACCCCCCCCCCCCACTTTTTTCTCCAACCTTACTTCAACTATAGTAAATGTTCAGTGAAAGGCTAATTGCCCCCCACCCCCGCTAATAGTGATGTACGGAAAATGTAGTGTAATAATTGGTACTGAAAGTAGTTGGCATTGAAAAAAGTTCGCCTCCCCTCCCCCTCTAGGATTTTCGACTTTGTTCAAGTTTTCTCACCCCCCCCCCTTTTTTTTTTGCCTTGTCAACTTTTCAGGTAAGTAAAAAAATTCTCGCCCCCCCCCACTTTAAAAAACGATGCTACGTGGCTGCCTTTGAAATAATCAACAGATTAAATGATGGAAGGGGGGGTTATGAATTACATGAGTCCTCTATAGATAAATCATAACTTGAATTTTCAATTCAACCCTTTTGTGAAGGTGTATATATAGATAAGAAAATTCATAAAAATCAATAATTTGAAATAATATAATCATTTTTCCCCGAATATACTTTTATTTTTGTATGATATCTATGTGCGATATTTACGTGATATCTAGCAAACACTTCGTAATCAGGTAATGGCGAAATATTTAACTTTCTTATATTCTAAATAATGTGCGTTTCTCTGAGCAGATTAATAAGGAATCCATTAATGTAGCATTTTAGGGAATATTGTCAATATTAAGCTTATCATCGGATGTGAAAAAACTTGTTAAAATAAAAAGAAAATAATTTCATTTAAATGGAAATTATGCCTGTTTTATTTTTACTAATAATTGAATCAAAGATTCTACACCCCTTTTACAAATGTGCTTAAACGGTTTCATAAATGTTTATAGTTAACAAAATTTGATGTCTATTATATTGATTTTGTATTTTAAAAAAATTCTTTCGTTTCCAAATATGGCTTTTCAACATCACATAAATATCTTGGTGTAAAATTGGCCCTCCAACCGCTTTTATTTCGAAGGAGGCCAACAAAACACAGCATGAAGTATGTAAATTAAATTGCGATTTTTAATAACTATACACTTTCATGTTTCAAATGACGTATAAAAGTGTTAATTTCAGTTCACTAAATTTTTTGACTTTTCCCAAGATCTAATTGGTACTATAAATTGAGAATGCGTGTAAATATCTTTATATGTCATATTTGCAAGCAAATATTTTATTTCAAACGTTCAGTACGATAAACGCGACCTTAAATTTTTTTTATTTGAGAAAAAAATGTATATCTATTGCAACCATAAATCAACCTTGTTACAATTTTATTGTGAATTCATTTAAAATTCTGTGGGCCAGTTTTCTTAGATTGTGGGTTTTTTGGTTATTTGTGGAGATAATTTCGTGTATGGGTCGGTTTTCAGGTTCAGTAACAAAGATATCTCTTTCTCAATTTCCTATGAAGATGTAAATTCGTGGTGGTTTGTGGGCGGGGGGGGGGGCTACCAACGAATATCACGAAAATTGAGCCACCACGAATTCTGATGATTCCACAGTATTTACATTCAAGTAATAAATCTTTGCAGGTGTTTACATCGAACTGGAGGAGTACTCCCCTTTTCACCAAGTAGATGTTCTCAAATTATTCAATGCTGTATCCGGCTTCATAATTTAGCTGTTTCAGAGAAAGTCCCCTTACTTGAGGGTGGGGTTGTACAGAACATCAATGACAATGCCTTGTTTAACGCAAACGCACCAAGGAGAGCACAGGATGTGCGCATTCAAGTTGCAAATTTATTTTAACAATTCATCTATTCATTAAATCACACACTTACATTGTAATAAAGACTACTTTATCATTTTGTGTTCAAATTTATTAAATGCCAAATTTGTTTTCAAATGCCGCCGCTATTCTCTCTAGGGCATCTGCTTTTCTCTCCTCTGCGATGGCTCTTCTCTTCTTCACTCCTATCAAATTCAGCATAAACTCAGCGTCGGGGTCGCTGGCCGTGTCTTGATTTTTAATGAAAAGTTTTATAATCAGAACAATGTCAATTGAAACAGAAGAAAATCAAATAAAATCATATGTGTAATGTGAATATTTAAAAGTGCATGAATGATGTTGAAACAGTTCACTGGGGTTTTTTTCTTAACAAACGTAAAATTACGCGAAAATTAAAACTGAAGGAATGTTTAATACATTTTTAATTCATTTTCAATTCATTTTCATAGCGTTGGCATTGTTTCTTTTTTACCTTTACGTTTAGATCCATACAGAGTTGAAGCAAAGAATGTGTCGGTGGAAGGCCCGGACACATGTACACTTGGAGCTTCTTCCGGAACGTCAACTTCTTCTACTATATACATGTACAAACATACATTTTTTAATTTGAAAAAAAAATCAATATTTCAAATCTACACACTTATGTGTTCCGCGTGTGAAGA
>NW_026932710.1:0-52188 GCF_032062105.1 Saccostrea cuccullata
ATCAGTTTCCATGGAAAGGTGAGCATCCCCTGCCGACCGGTCACACCCGCCGTATGCTTCTTGTCATGATAGGGATATGATGGGGAAAAAATCCTTGTTTATATAATAGTTAAACAATAGTATGAAAAAGGTCAGTTAGCATTTGACATGATAAATTTTATTTGCTGTAGAGCATGCCCTTGCGTATCGAATCAACTGAGAGATATAAATAACGTATGTGGGTTATGAAGGAATATTACTGCATAAGTAAGGGAAGTTGACCATTGAAAAGTTCATAATGTTTATCATATCTGCCTGGTCCCTTATTTTTTGTTGCTGTAAGGCTTCGCACTGGCAAATTCCCGAATTTGGACAGTGAATAAGGTTCTTTTTTTTTTTTTTGCTTGTTCGATTTATTTTGGAACACCCCTTCCCCCGCCAAGGCCCAAAAGAAATGCAACTGAAAAGTTGATTGCTTGTTTAGTTTAAAAACAAGTATCAGCGTACCAGAAGCTTAAAATGTTATTGTTTCATTACATGTAGATCGATTTAAGCACTAAATTCATTTTTTGGATGTCTTCGGTTCTGTGACACACCTGGTCTTGTCAACAAATTAAATACCGGATGTTAGGACCGACGACATCCCAAAATATGAATTCAATGCTCATATTAACATTCTCTTATTTAAAGTCTTCATATTTGTTTATTTTGTTAATCTTTAATGTGAATTTAGCGACCTTAAAACGGTGTGCTTAAAAGCCGTTTGTGACGTTGCAAAGTTTAATAAAATGCAAACGAACATTGCGAGGAAAAAAATTGAAAAAATTAATTTCAAACGTATGTTTGTTAAATAAATTTCAAACGCATATTTGTTGTATTATTACGTTAATTCATCAGGGTTTTATTTTCCATAAAATTGAAATAAAGCATTCTACATTTAGGTGTTCCTAGAGTTTTGAAAATGCATTTAGTTCCTACTGTGTATTCTAACGCGATGTGACAAGGTTTGGCATGTGTTAAACTAGCCTGGTTCTCTGTCCCTCTTATGCTTCGTATACTCCGCGTCACTAGGCAAGGTTGAGACAGGGGACCAGGTTAGGCGTGTGTTAAAGAGATTTGAACGTCAGCTTTCTAATGGATTTCATTAGAAAATAACACTGAATGTAAATATATATTTTTAAGATGGCATGGTGATTTCTTTCTTTTTTTTTTAGAACAAAATGTGTTGCGAGTACTACCTTTGGCACACGAGTACCAGTCTCCTCTTGTAACTGATTGTGAGAAGTTTATGGCAAGCATGTGCAAACCGGGAACACGTCTGACAGTGACAACACTACTGGATTACATTATAGCAGCCGAAAAATATGACTTGAATACGTTCCTGGATACCGCAGTAGAATTTTGTGGCCATGTCGAATTTGATCTTCTCAATGGAAGGACATTCGAACGAAAAGAAGTAAAAATAGAGAGTCCTGCTTGGCCAATTTGTCCTATATCGGTATGGATTTATGATGTGCAGGAGATGAAAGATATTTCTTAAAAATTTTTAGAGATTGATTCAAAAACACAGCATGCAATATCTGTCAGAAGACTTCACGTTCTTGAAATGAATGAAAGAAAAAGAAAAATCTTGACGATATTGAAGAGGATTATGTTATTAAATTATCATAGTCTAATCAGATGAATGTTGATTGATTGATTGATTGATCGTATGTAGTTTAACGTCTCTTTCGAGAAATTTTCAATATGTGAAGTCGCCACCACCTGCCAATGGAGAGCTACAATTTTGTCCTTTAATCGGCACTCAGAGCCTATGAGAAATGGGGAATCTTTTTCGGGCCAGCACCTATTGCACAACGGGTTCTCGGTTTATAAATACGGTCTCATCCGAAGAACCGGTTTCCACTTCCCACTGTGGAATTCGAACCCGCGACGTAAGGATCGACTCCTTACTTCGCAACGCTAGATCAGACGCTCTGACCACTGCACCACGCGAGTATGGAATGTAAAACGTTGCTTTATTCGATAATGTTGTGATGTTTATTCTAAATCTTGTGATGTATGTACAAAATCTTGTGATGTATATCCAAAATCTTGTGATGTATATTCAAAATTTTGTGATGTATATTCAAAATTTTGTGTTGTATGTTCAATATCTTGTGATGTATATTCGAAATATTGTGATGTATGTTCTATAATCTGGTGATGTATGTTCAATATCTTGTTATGTATATTTAAAATTTAAAGGGACCGTCTCAAAATCTCAAAATTAAGGTAGATTTACTTTAGGATTACAGAAAAGTGCCAATATTTTGCTTTTTTAAACCAAATTTTACAAAAACTTTAATACGTTGTTTGTTAATTAATAAAAAATGATGGGCAATGTTAAATTGTACATACTCAAAATTACGTAAAATACTCAAAATTCTATCGTCTTGTCTCCAGAAGGGCATCTGAAAATGTCAAAATTTAACGAATTTTCCTGTTTTTATGGAGTATTACAAAACATGACGAGTGCAAAGGATTTAACCAAGAAAATACATATGTAATGAAATGACTGAATGCTTTTACATTCTTGAGAAATTTATCTAAACCTATCTAATATTGGATTCTTGGCACAATTAAGTAGTGAATTAACAGCGCGGGTAAGTAAAAACTTTCTCTACATTTATATAGCATTTTGCATTTGTATGTTTTTTGTGTTCCACTCGAAATAAATGAAAATTACATGGAAATATCTGAGAAACTTTCTTGTAAATCCTGATCTTTTTGTGGGGAATTCATTACATATGAATGTTCATTGTATAGTTTATCTTCATGTGTATATCTAGTTTTGAAAATTTTCATAAGATATTAAAAATAGTTCTCTATATTTCTTTTCTCTTCATTACATAGCATTTCTTGCATTGTTTTCGTTAGACGAGTTTTGATGAATTTGTTCAATACAATGTATTTTATAGATTTACTGGGTTGTACAATTTGAAAAATATGGTGCATTGAAAGAAAAATTTTAATTGGTAAAGAAAAGTTTCGATTTTATTTTAGTATATATTGAGCAATTTAAAATTGCAAAGAGAGTCCTGGAGAAAAATAAAATTAATACAGTAATCGATGATCACAGTTCGAAAACATGCCAAGGTAAACTGCAATACGAGGCTCGTTCATTAAATAATGCAAACTGTTATATACAAATAGGTTAAATACGAGATACATATTCTTACTACATGTAGTTTCAATCTCTCAAGGCATCCCCGGTTACTGTAATACCCTTTTCACATGTCATAGGTCTTTTTATCCATGAACAGAAAACTTCATCATTCTCATGTTAAAGAATGCCCCAAAGACACTGGTGAATATCATTTTGCATGACATATATGATATTGTAACATCCTTTGGTTGTTTTAATGTGTTCTGGGGAGTAAAAGGAAACAGTTTAAGAATAAAAGGGCTGAGATCTAGCAATTATGGATGATTGAAAAGTTTTGTATGCTTTCTTTTCCTCAAATTCTTCTTTATTTCTCTTAGCTTATTATATTCCGCGCTTGAAAATCGGGAGGGTATTATAGTAATCGGGATATCCGTCTGTTACGCTTTGGGTACCCATCTCTTATCCGCAACTCCTCTTTTACCACTGAATGAAATTATATGATGCTTTCACAAAATCTTTATTACATATTGCTATTTTGAAACCTGTTATTCATTTCTTCATAGAACACATATTTTGGGTTTTCAAGAGCAAAGTATGGATATGGTCATTCTTTCTATAATATTAAAAGGTACCCATCCCTTTCTATATCTGCAACTCCTCTCAAACCATTGAATAAAATTTAATGATACTTTCACAGATTCTTTATAAAATAATGCAGTTGTGTACCTCCTACTTTACTTTTTGATATGGTACTTATTTTGGGTCTCTCTGAGCATCATGGACTTCGTCATTATTATAACCATATGGGAGACGGGCCGGGTATCATTTTGCGACTCATTTTTCACAGTGCCTGTAGATATTTTTCTTATTAAACCCCTTTTCACTCAGTCAATTGTTTTTTAACACTCTTGGGCACATACATATATTTTCATGTCAGTGTAGGATATTCTTGATCTTTTGAGGGATTCATTGCGTTGAATCTATGATAAATTAAATTGACAACTATTCTATATACAATGGTAAATTGTAACAATTGTATATAAATAAAAAAATGAAGTAGAAAATTTGAAAAAAAAAAAATGATCCCGTGTCAGATGGGCCTTCGCACAATTAAAAAAAATCATTATGCTTCTAAATGGCCCTGAGTGCCACGTATAGATCTTAAATCCTTATGTTTATAGTATACTTGTGTGGTGTCACTTTTATAAGCGAAAGAATTATTTAATGAGATGTTCAACAAATATTCAATCGATATTTAAGACATTTTCATTTGTTCAAAGTTTCACTGTTTGCGCCCCGTTCTTGTTGAGCGATTTCAAATTGCAAATCACGTCTTTCAAAAAATAAAACTAATCGATAATCATTTTTTGAAAACGGGTATGATAGACTTTAAAATCGGTCAGAAGAAGTGACAGATCGATTATTATTTTCAAAAAATCCATCCAGGAAGCCAATCCAACGGTAAGTGATAAAATTTTGTTTTTCATATATCTGTACTACACTCCTTTACTTTTAAATTGAGTTTGGAAAAAATGTAATATAAAGGAAAATTTTTATTTATCTAATAACACACGACAAGTTGTATCATGTAAATTTTACCATGGTGTTTCGTAATTATTCGGAATTATTCCTTTAATTCAAGATCATGAATCAACATTTGGATTTTTTCTAAATCAAAAACAGTTGTATTGACCTGATGTTATTTCAATTGTTAGCTCACTTGAGCCTACGATCTAAAATTTGTCTGTTGTCTCTCGTCATCGTTGTTGTCGTTGTAAATTTTTCACATTTTAATCTTCTTCTCAAGAAGCAATTTCAACCAAACTTGTCACAAATTATCCTTGGGTAACTAAAGGGGATTCAAGTTTGTTCAAATGAAGGGCCATGCCCTCTTTCAAGGGGAGATAATTATGAATTAGCAAAAAATTAAAGGCATCTTTTAAAAATCTTCTCAAGAGTCACTTGGCCAGGAAAATTGAAACTCTAGTGGAAACATCCTCAGGTAGTGCAGATTAAAGTTTGTTCATATCATGACCCCTGGGGTAGGGCGGGGCCACAATGGCTGATCAAAGTTCCACATAGGAATATATAGGTAAAATCTAAAAAAAAATCTTCTTCTACCACCTTTCAGATGATAATTAAATTTTTGTATTCCTTTATCACAAAATTATCGAATATCTAAATACCCACAGACATAAATGGTTTCCCTCTTAGTTGTTTCTGTAATGGTCCACATTTTCACATTTTAAACACTTTTGAAGTAAATATGAAATATTGTGAAATCAAAAATTTTCGTGGGGTTTTAATTTTCGTTGTTTTTTTTTTTTTTTGGTGTATAATGAAAACCACGAATTAATGTCAACCATGAAATGTAAAATGTTACAATATATTTACTCAACAATTCTTCATTAATGAAAACAAACCCCAACGAACCAAGAGTTTTTCTGCAAACCACAAAAATTTGAATCCACGAAAGTATGTGGTTTAACAGTACACATACTGGGAAATACAACTGTAGGTTGTGAATAAAGATTATGTTATCGCGTAATTTAATCATGATAAAATACTTTTTGCATTTTTTTTTTTCAATTTGACTTTCAACGAGACTGCTGATATTCTTGTTTCTTGTCTCATCAACTTGTTGGTCAATAATTTATCTCGTTTTAAGAAATTGTTCATACGTGAAGCATGCTCTTACGTATCGAATCAACTGAGATATATAAACTCCGTATGAAGGTGATGAACATGCACTGCATAAGTAAGGGAAGTTGACGTTATAAAAGTCATCACGTTTATTATAGAGCTTGGTTGTTAGATTACCATTAATGTCTTTTTAAAGTATAATGTAAAATGAAACAGATGTGTCAGACTCTGTGGTATCTTTTATCTCAAGCTCCCCGGGATCGTATCGACATAGGAATAGAAATTATCATTGTTAATTGACAGTCCATCATCGATATATCTATATATTGAGTTGAAGACCACAACAAGTTTTTTCTTCTTTTCACATATAAAATTTTTTTGTACAAATTCTGCTTCATATGAATACTAAAATAGGTCTGCTAATAACAAAGCGAAATTTGTACCCATGGGGATTTTAATAGATTGTTGGAAGACCTGGTCTCTAAAAACAACATAGATATTGTTAATCAGAAATTCATCTTTTTGAAATCTATTTCAGAGTACTTATGTGTGCAATCAAAAAGTGTTTTAACAAAATAATTTTGCAAATGACCATTGACAAGGTAAGTAAATTTACGAGTTCCATTTTCATTGAAAAAGCAGCTGTCGATGATATCAAAAAGCCTGGACTTTAATTTATCAGGTGGATGGGTTGTATATAAAGTTGCAAAGTTGTAAGTTTTTAAGCTGTTGGTTTTGGTTAAGTCTTGTTATTTCAAATTGTCCAAAATCACTTTGGAATTTTTGAGTATCCACATCTGATTCACACCACTTCTTGAATATATTGTTACACAGCATTCTTGAAATTTTTCCTATACTACTGTCAATATCTTAGTGAGGAGTAAAGAAAGAGGCTTGGTTGAACATTTACTGGAACCCGGAATGTATCTTTGTTTGAAAGGATTCTTATGAAGTTTCGGACTCCATATATATATATATATATATATATATATATATATATATATATATATATATATATATATATATATATATATATATATATATATATGGTTTATGTAGTTCAAAATCATTTTGGTTCTTAGGGATATTAAAAATATTCAAAACTGACACATGATTTTGAAGAATTTCTTCCTTAGAAAAAGAAATATGAGTTTAAGTTGCATTACTACTTGTAGAATTAAATCCAAGTTCTCCTAATTATAAAATACAATTTTTAGTCGGGCTTATTGCTCAAAGAGCAATTGCCGCTTATGTCATCCTGCTCAAGGCAGGAAGTCAACCCTATAGTCGCCATTTTAAAGTTACGTGAAAAAATATAGTTCTTACTCTCAACCACTTTTGGGATAATACAAACACTAAATAAAGCAACAAAAATAAAAAGTTTTATCCATAAAAATAAACATTAGTAGTAATGACTTTGAAAACTTCAGTCCTAAGTCAAAGAACATAGTTCATTAGCGTAAGGGTTTTCGATAAATCAGTGTTATCGTAGTTTTCTACACATGCGAGGAAAAGCAGGAGAGGGAACCAGACTGGCCTGTTTGTTTACATTCAGCTGCGGTACCAGATTAATTCTGATTCTGACAAAATCAGACCATGGTATTAGGATTGAAAAACTCACTGTCAGTGTCTTATCATTTATATTGACAGTTTTAAACGAATTTTTTCATCAGAATATAAACGTGATTCATGTAAGAAATTCATTCTACTCTGTAAATGAGCCCGGTGTAAAGACGAATAATGACTCCCATCGAATAATGACCGGGGGTCATTTTTCAACAACAAAAAATGACCCCCAAACCGTAGGAAAAAATCATTTTTTGTAGAAAAAGAGTCCTAGGGGTCATTATTTTATATGTTAATCCTATAAAAAATTGACCCCCATTGAAAAATGACCCCCTTTAATTAATTAAAGTGATATAAAATTTATAACAGGTGAAAGGGAAAAATATGCTGTATATTATAATTTTTCTTCCTTCGAGTAATTCATGCATTTGTTCGAATATAGATTTGATCATTGTTTTTCTTAGGCTAGCAAGTAGGGGTAATAAAGTTCCTCATTTCTCTCTGCTGAAATATTGACAAATCAGTTTTATGCAATTAACAATCAATCAATTAATCTTCATTTCTCCGATAAAGGAGCAAACCTAGAAAATCAAAGATGGTACATGTAAGTGGATCAAACGCACGCTGGAGATGAAATTTATGAATATGATTTCTTTCTTTACTGACTCTGATACATTGTTTCAGAAAAAAAATATTTGTTGGGAAAAAGTAGAACTTTGTAGCAGACAATTTAATATCGGTGCGTACAAATAAGTACCGGTAATTTGTTCGAATTAATAAGGTTTCATTCAAACGAGTGAGTAAAAATAGAAATGGATGACAGGACGCCTCTATGCTGTATATTTTTTTACATATTCCATCCTATACATGCAGACTATCACTATATGATTAGAAATATTTTCAATCTTTGCAAATACATATTCTTTTCATACCCCCCTCGGTACAACAACCAGACTTGCAATGAACATTTTCAAGTGAGATATACTTGAAAGTATTGTGGCTAAGTAACAGTTGAAAATTAGTAGAATAGTAGATTTTTTTTAGTTCCTCCTTTTAGAAAAATAAAGGTAGGGTAGTTTTTTTTTGTCGCTTTTGTTGATAATCGGGTGGGTATAAAAATATGCTCTGTAAGGCTATGGGCTAGTGTAAAAAACACATTCTAATGCAAAAACTATACATGTAGACATAAACTTTTGATTTAGCACACAGTACTCATTACATTTCTTAATTTTTGTTTTACTCTACCCTTTTACTCAGTTCTGAGTATACTTTTCAGAGAATTTAATATGAAAATCAGAACAAACATTTTCATTTTTGTAACGTCTTCTTTATACTGTATCATAATATGAAAAGTTAATTGAAGACAGTTATTTTATTTTTATGTCCCCGTAATCGAAGATTCGGGGGTATATACTTTCATCGTGTCCGTCTGTATGTCTGTCTGTCTGGAGGTCTGTTTGTCCGCAAATCTTTAACCTTGAATATAACTTTTCATTTATTGGAGCTATGACATTCATATTTAATATGCGTATTCCTTGTGACAAGACTTTCCCTTGGGTACCACCAAATTTAACCTTTTGACCTTTACCTTGGAGTTTGTCCCATTTTACACAAAAATGCCAAATGTTTACTATGGCCATAACTTTTAAACGGTAGATAGTAGTACTCTCATACTTCACATATGTATTTTTTTTAGCATGACCTTTCATTGGATACTAAAATCTTTGACCTTGGAGATCTCCGTTCTAAGAAAAAACTTTTGAACGGTAAGGGCTAGGGTTTTCATACTTCATATACGTAATCCTTGTTACTTTAAACCTTTCTTAAGAAACCATCAGCTTTGACCCATTGACCTTTGAGTTTGACCTACCTTTCAAAAACTTATCCTTAGCCATTACGTTTGAACAAATGGTGCTAGGGCTTTCCTATTTTACAATTGTATTTCTTGTGAGAAGACCCTACTTTGGGTACCAATATATTTAAATTGCATTTAAGAAAAGTTTAATCTTCGCTATGTTGCCATACAGGGGCAAAGCTGTTTCACAAACAAATCTTTTTATATATAAGAGGAGTTGCGGATAAGAGATGGATACCCAAAAGCGTAACAGATGGACGGACGGACACCCAGATCACTATATACTGCTGATTTTTTCTGTCAGTGAGACCATCGAAAAACAATGTTTACCTAATCCTTTAGGCTCGATAAATCTTTTACTCCTTTAGATTCTGAATCATCGCATTGACCTTAAAATATAGCTATATTCCCAATTAGCTCAGGTGAGCATTTTGGCCAATATGCTTTTTTATCTATTTTTTTTTGCCCCCTAAAAATTTCAGCTTTAATCGACAGGGAGTTATTTTTCTACGGGGGTCATTTTTCGTCACGTGGGTTCTGCAAATTTTTAGGGTGGTGACACAATTTCTACGGGCAAACGGGTCATTTTTCGACGTCGAATAATGACCGGGGGTCATTTTTCGCCGTAGAATATTGACCGGGGGTCATTTTTCGCTGTCGAAAAATGACCCCCGGTCATTATTCGATGGGGGTCATTATTCGTCTTTACAACGGCTCTCTGTACTTCTGAGTACTTAGATTATAATGAGTCCTACAAACGAACACAATGTTATTACCTGCTTTGTCAGCAGGGACCAGTACATACTGATCTTGTGATCTATTTAGTTCTTTTTTCACTTCTGGATTATTGAACACAGAGGAAAGATGGTTTTCATATTGCACCTCAATCCTTTAATACGTGATTTCAACATGGATCGCACACATTTAATACATTCTGATAAAGTGAGAACGTCTTCTTTTTCATATCCGGTCCATCGCCTGGCGTAATCTTCAACGGAGTCCATAATTATGAGGGTGATGTTACAATATTGCCCATTGTGTCGGCAAGACCTTTTTGCGACGATTATGTTTAAACAACTTCACTTTCAAGTAATTATTGCCCTCCCAGGTCCAAACTTAAATGCATGGATTTCATATATGGATCCTCTATTCTATTTTATCCAGCTGCTTCAGCAGATTAAGTTTTTAAGCATGTTTCTTTCAATGGACTGACTCCTTATTTCGCGACTCTAGAACAGACCCTCTAACCACTGCGCCCAGCGTGCGGCGAGAATTTGAAATTCATGAGAAAGATGAGGTGTCATTCGTTAGTTTGTTTGTTTGTTTGTAACCCCTTTCGGTAATTTTTTTCACTAATATCGAGACGGCATCACTTGCCGGTTAAGGGCTGCAAAAGATCTATAATCGGGATTTAGAGCCATTGAATAGTGAGGGATCGTTTTGTGCCAACACCTATTGCGGCTAGGGACATTGGTTTATCTGTTCTCATCTGCAGGACCGGTCTCCTCGTCCCGCAGCGGGATTCGAACCAGCGAGGAATAGATCAACTCCTTACTTCGCGACGTTACCTAGCAAAACTCTAACGACTGCACCCCGACCGCGGGCTACTATAGCGATGTTAGCTTCAATGTAGGATGTCTTCCCATGATAAAGTGGAGCTCTTGACTTGTCGCTTGAGATCTAGGTGTGAAGAGGAAGACTCTCAAGAAGAACTACTGGAATCATATAAAAATAACAGCTTAACAGGGCTTTTATTGTCAGTTTATGATTTTTTTTTCTTTTAGATAGTAGACAGCAACATATAACATGGCAGAAGGAAAAAGCAAGGGTAACTTTGAATTTCCAGAAACAGATGTAACTTTGCTTGTAGAAGACCAGAAAATTCACGTAAACAAAGCTGTCCTGTCTCAACATTCGCCAGTATTTAATACCATGTTTTCTAGTAGCTTTAAAGAAAGCACTGCAAAAGAGATCACTCTTCACAACAAAAAGGCTAAAGATGTAATTGAGTTTCTTAGATGTTTTTATCCCAACATGGAGTATGCAATAACAGGTAGAGCTATTGTGAGCGTGAGTAAAGATGTGTGTGTTATTGTTTTGTGACTTTCTCTATAAAATATTTAATTTCATAGATAATACCCTTTATTGTTCCTTGTCATATTACATTGATTTTGAATCCTTGTCTATTAAATATTCAAACTTCCTAATATAGTGCAGATTTAATTTTTTTTCAAATCATGACCATTAGGGGTAGGGTGCTGTTCATATGGGTGATCAAAGTATATGGACGGATGATACAACCAAAAATGGATGTCTGGATTGGTACATGCATACATTTCTTGGCTTATTTTTGTTTCAAATGATGCAAATATTAAAGGTTTTAAATATTGAGAAATTGTAAACCTTCTACGATGTTCAAAATTTTAACTTTCTGCCACCATCTTCATTAATCTACACAAATATTTTTCACTTCAAATCCTTTTTTGTAAAATGTTGAACAAAATATTAAAATCTATACGATGAAACTTGTTTATTTTCTTTATTAAAACATGACACAAGTTGTTTCTTTCAATTCTAAGACAGAAGTTTGGTTGTATCATCTGTTCAATTTAGGAAAAATCTTTTAATTTATTTTCTTAAGAATAGGAAAATTATTAAGGTCTTCCGTTTCAGACGGAAGACCTTATAGTGATTCTACTGTTTCTTTTTATTATTATTATTAAGGTCTTCCGTCTTCAGCGGAAGACCTTCTTGTTATTCTTAGGTTTCTTTTCCACTATTTTTAAGGTCTTCCGTCTTCAGCGGAAGACCTTCTTGTTATTCTTAGGTTTCTTTTCCACTATTTTTAAGGTCTTCCGTCTTCAGCGGAAGACCTTCTTGTTATTCTTAGGTTTCTTTTCCACTATTTTTATTATTATTATTGTTTTTTTTTCTTACCGATTTTGTGCACGCGAGTTCTCGTAAACGGCTCGCTCGATTTTCATGAAACTTTCAGGACTGATAGAACATCAAACAAGCCTGATATATATTTTTTTGTTTTGATGACGTCACTTCCGGTTTTGAGATTTTCACGATTTAGTGATTTTCGGGGGGTCAGTTTGTCCGCGAGTTTTCTCAAAAACGGCTCAGGATAGAAACTTGAGTTTTTCAGCAATGATAGACCAGTGTTTGTAGATGTGACATATGCATTTCATTTTCACCGGAAGTTCTGCACGTCGACGCTCGCTATGGTCCGAAAAAGGGCATGTCGAGAATTTTAAAATTTCTAACATCTTTTCTTTTATATCTTTTTACCTACAAATATTTTGTTAAAACATATAGAACAAAAGTTGTTAAGAATGTCACGTTTTTTCAAAGCATATCAACAAAAAGGGGCTAGCCCCTATAATTAAGGGCCAAGAGGGGCCGAAAATTTTTCCTTAATATCTCAAAAAGTATTGAGAATTTGTAATACGTCA
This sequence comes from Saccostrea cuccullata, assembly GCF_032062105.1. Lineage (NCBI taxonomy): Eukaryota > Metazoa > Mollusca > Bivalvia > Ostreida > Ostreidae > Saccostrea > Saccostrea cuccullata. Next base: position 12,650 of record NW_026932710.1, read on the forward strand.
AAGAAGCAAAGTTGTTCAAAATTTCAAGCTAAATCTACTGGTGACGTCAAAATGTATCCACCGACGTCACTTCCGGTGAAACCGGAAGTAGTCAGAAAATGCATATTTTTGCCGTTCTTGATATGTTTTTGGATAACATATGTCACTGGAAGCATAAAATTTAATTTTTCGTCCGTCGACGTCACTTCCGGTCAAACCGGAAGTAGTAGAAAATAGCTTATTTTGAAGGTTTTGATGCAAAATTGAATTAATAAACTCACTGGAGACAACTTAGCTCATTGCTATCTTTTGTTGACGTCACTTCCGGCACTTCCGGTCAAAACCAGACGGAAGACCTACTCGTTGCTTTGCAACGAGCTTTGCTCTAGTTATTATTATTATTATTGTTTTTTTTCTTACCGATTTTGTGTACACGATTTCTCGGAAACGGCTCGCTCGATTTTCATGAAACTTTCAGGACTGATAGAACATCAAACAAACCTGATATATAATTTTTTGTTTTGATGACGTCACTTCCGGTTTTGAGATTTTCGCGATTTAGTGATATTCAAGGGGTCAGTTTGTCCGCGAGTTTTCTCAAAAACGGCTTTGGATAGAAACTTGAGTTTTTCAGCAAAGATAGAGCAATATATGTAGATGTGACACACGTATTTCATTTTCACCGGAAGTGCTGCACGCCGACGCTCGCTATGGTCCGAAAAAGGGCATATCGAGAATTTTAAAATTTCTAACACTTTTTCTTCGATATCTTTTTATCTACAAATATTTTGTTAAGATATATAGAACAAAAGTTGTAGAGAATGTGACGATCTTTCAAAAGATATCAACGATAAGGGGCTGGCCCCTATAATAAAGGGCCGATAGGGGCCGAAAGTTTTTTCTTAATATCTCAAAAAGTATTGAGAATTTGTTATACGACAAAGAAGCAAAGTTGTTCAAAATGTCAAGCTTCATCTACTAGAGTCGTCAAAATACGTCTGGCGTCGTCACTTCCGGTCAAACCGGAAGTAGTCGGAAAACGCGTATTTTTGCAGTTCTTGACAAGTTTTTGGATAACATATGTCTCTGGGAGCATAAAAATTAATTTTTCGTCCGTCGGCGTCACTTCCGGTCAAACCGGAAGTAGCCAAAAATAGCTTTTTTGAAGGTTTTTGACGCAAAATTGAAATTATAAAGTCAATGGAGATGACTTAGCTCATTGCTTTCTTTTTGGATGTCACTTCCGGCACTTCCGGTCAAAACCGGACGGAAGACCTACTCGTTGCTTTGCAACGAGCTTTGCTCTAGTTATTATTATTATTGTTTTTTTTTCTTACCAATTTTGTGCACACGATTTCTCGGAAACGGCTCGCTCGATTTTCATGAAACTTTCAGGACTGATAGAACATCAAACAAACCTGATATGTAATTTTTTGTTTTGATGACGTCACTTCCGGTTTTGAGATTTTCGCGATTTAGTGATTTTCAGAGGGTCAGTTTGTCCGCGAGTTTTCTCAAAAACGGCTTAGGATAGAAACTTGAGTTTTTCAGAAAAGATAAAGCAGTATATGTAGATGTGACATACGTATTTCATTTTCACCGGAAGTGCTGCACGCCGACGCTCGCTATGGTCCGAAAAAGGGCATGTCGAGAATTTTAAAATTTCTAACACTTTTTCTTCGATATCTTTTCACATACAAATATTTCGTTAAGATATATAGAACAAAAGAAGTGTAGAATCACTTGATCTTTCAAACGATATTTTTGAAAAAGGGCTGGCCCCTATAATTAAGGGCCGAGAGGGGCCAAAAGTTTTTCCTTTATATCTCAAAAAGTATTAAGAATTTGTAATACGTCAAAGAAGCAAAGTTGTTCAAAATGATAAGCTTAATCTATCTGGGTCGTCAAAATACATCCGGCGACGTCACTTCCGGTCAAACCGGAAGTAGTACGAAAATGCATATTTTTGTCGTTCTTGACATATTTTTGGGTAACACATGTCACTGGGAGCATTAAAACTTAATTTTCCGTCCGTCAACATCACTTCCGGTCAAACCGGAAGTAACCAAAAATAGCTTATTTTTTAAGTTTTTGACGCAAAATTGAAATTATAAAGTCAACGGAGACAACTTAGCTCATTGCTTTCTTTTGTTGACGTCACTTCTGGTCGAAACAGGACGGAAGACCTACTCGTTGCTTTGCAACGAGCTTTGCTCTAGTTATTATTATTATTATTATTTTATTTTCCCTTTTCTTTTTTGACGATTTCTCAGAGTTGACTGGACAGATTCTCATGAAATTTTCAGGGATGATAGAGAATCAAAATATCTTTCAAATGCAGTTTTCAGTTTTTCAAAATTCACTTCCGGTCGTCAAATATGTCCGATTTCCGTTTTTACAAAAGAGATCATGTCCGGACGATTTCTCAGGAACGGTAACAGATTACGACACGAAACTTTCAGGAATAATAGATCATGACAAGTAGATTTGTGCAATATGTTTAAGTCCGTCCTCCGTTACTTCCGGTCGTCACAGGAAGTGGTCAAAGAAATCGAAAATTTCAACTTTTTCTTTTTTGAAACTTTTTTGCATCACGTTATAGCATTTTATTTGTAGTTTTGAAATATATCAGTATCACCGGAAACAAAAACGACAACTTCCGGTTATGAGAGAAAAACTGCATATTTTCAGTATTTTTCTTTCCCATAAATATTTTTTATAGATAAAGTATTTATAATGATTTTTGGATATGTTATTCAGATTGCAAATGACTACAGTAACGTCAAATATCTTTGTAAAATTCACTTCCGGTCGCGTGATTTCCTGTCCTCAAAATGAGAAGTTATCATAGCGAGATCTCGTAAACGATAAGAGATTAAGACACCAAACTTATATAAGTGGTAGATCTTGATAAGTAAGCAAATTCAGTTGGGATAAGATCGTCAGCCGTCACTTCCGGTCTTCACAGGAAGTGATCCAAAAATCAAAATTTTTAACTTTTCTTGCATGAAACATTTTTTGCATCAAATTATAACATCTTATTTGTATTTTTGAAAAATATCAGTCCCACCGGAAACTAAAACGACAACTTCCGGTTATAAGAGAAAAACTATATAATTTGTGTATTTTTCTTTTCCATAAATATTTTTTATACATAAAGTATTTGTAGTGATTTTTAAATATGTTATATAGACTGCTTATGTCTACAGTAACCTCAAATATCTTTGTAAACTTCACTTCCGGTCGCGTGATTTTCTGTCCTCAATATGGGAAGTTATCACAAAGAGATCTCGGAAACGGTAAGAGATGGAGACGCCAAACTTGAATGAGTAATAGATCTTGATAAGTAGGCAAAACCATAAGGGCTAAGATCGTTCGCCGTCATTTCCGGTCGTCACAGGAAGTGATCAAACAAATCAGAAATTTCAGCTTTTCTTTTTGGAATACTTCTCGGCATCACATTATTGCATCTTATTGGTTGTTCTGATATATGTCCATCCCACCAGAAACAAAAACGGCAACTTCCGGTTATGAGAGAAAAACTGCATAATTTGAGTTTCATACTATCCCATAAATATCTTTTATAGAAAGAGTATTTGAAATGATTTTAGAACATCTAATTCAGACTGCAAATGTCTAGAGTAACTACAAATATCTGTTAAAAATTGATTTCCGGTCTCATGATTTCCTATCCTCAAACTGAGTTGTTAACATAGCTAGATCTTGGTTATGGTAAGACATCAAGACACTTAACTTATAAGAATAATAAACTTTGAAGAGTGAACAACAGATATAGGGATAAATGTCTCCGCCGTCACTTCCGGTCGTCACAGGATGTGATTTGAAAAATCGAAAATTCCAACTTTTTTCTTTCCATTTTTTTTTCCATTACTTTATTGCATCTAACTAGTAGTTTTGAAATATGTCAGCTCCACCAAAAATAAATAAAAAAAATAAAAACAACGAAAACTTCCAATTAAAAGAAATAAAACAACACCAAAGGTCAAAAGGTCAAGGTCATTGGAAAAGTATTTAAATTGCTTATATATGCCACATGACCTTGACCTTTGAGTTTGATGTTTGACCTTCATCTTTGATTTTGACCCTTACCCAAGAGTTATTTTTTTTTATATTTAGCTTGATATTTAGCTGGAGTTTAAAAGGTTTTTGAATGACCTTGACCTTTGACCTCGATAAATGACCTTGACCTTGCCCCATTGACCCAAAGGTCACAATCAAGCTTGAGTCCGTGGGGATGTTTACATCTCTCACTTTAACAAATGCTTATATACCCCCCCTTTTTTTTCTTTTTTTTCAAATCAATAGGAACCTAGAAAAATTTTCTACAGTTCAAACGACGACACAGATCGACATGAAATTTAAAGATTGCAGTAGAAGACACATCAAAGAAAGTGTCCTGAGTGTTTAACAGTGAGTCTCTGAAGTATATAATGAAATTCTAATGAGTATCGGCAACAACTACATTTTTTTCTGTCGGAAATGTAGGTGCTGATGAGCATGAAAACTAATCAAAGCTTGTATTGGGTATTTCTTCACTTTTTGTCAATAGCATTCGATTCTCCTGCTCAAATACGAAATTTTAATACCAAGTATTCTTGATCTCCTTTGTATGTAGAGTTTATTTCAATTTTATTTTACATTGAATATTAATTGAATTGATCTAAGAAATAGCGATTTTTCCCTACCAAATCAATTTCTACGCAATTTAGATAGCTTAGATAAATTGCAGTTACCTCCCTTTGAACGGCGTGGTGTAGAGAAAATGTCCATGATTCACAACTGCATCAGATGTTTTGACCTCTGACCTTGAAGAGTAGGTCAAGGTCATTGGAAAACTAGAGAAATTGTCGATTTATATTTGACCTTGACCTTTGACCTTGACCTTTGACCCCTTACTCAAAAAGTAATAAAGAAATATTCATTACCTTTATCTAGATTCAGCTTCAAGTGTTAATCTCAAGTTTATCTCTCTCTCTTTTTGGATAACCTTGACCTTGATAAATGACCCCCTATTGATCCAAAGGTAACAATCAAGTTTAATGTCGTTGAGGTATTTGCAACTCTTACTCTAACAAATGCTTATATCCTCCCCCCTCCTTTCTTGAAAAAAAAAATCAACAGCAGTATAGAGAAAATGTCTACAAGTCAAACGACAAGTATATCGACATAAGATTCAAAGTAAAAGCAAGAAAAGACCTTAAAGAAAGTGTCCTGAGAGTTTTAAGGTGAGTCTCTAAAATATAATGAAATTCTAGTGAAAATCGGCAAAATCTGCATTTTTTTTTCTGTCTGAAATTTTGTATTGCTGAGCATAAAAATTAATTAAAGCCCGTATTGGCTATTTCTCCAATTTTTGTTAATATCATTCGATTCTCCTGCTCTATTGCGACATTTTAATACCAAGTACTCTTGCTTTCTTTAGTGTATGGAATTTATTTCAATTTTATTTGGATTTGATATTAATAGAATGAATCTTGATTTCATTTGAAATTTGATTTTTTTTTCTAGAATAACACAATCCCAAGAAGTAGCGACTTTCAGCATATTAAAAAGAAATACACGTTTCTTCCCTGTGTTTCCCATCTAGAATTACATGTTTGGAAATTTATTTATGCTACTTACATTGAATTTCATGCAAATTTCGGTCAGGAATGTTAAAACCCGAACCCGATTCTCTGTTTTCCTTTTTCATAATTACAAACTGCCTTGCATCTCTCGCTCAGGTTTCTCACATGCTCTAAAATAATTTATCGCCATCCATTTCAAACATAAAACAACTCAAATAGGATATTTTCAAACATCTCTTTAATACATGTATAATGCACATATGATGCAGGTACACATGGGACATTTCACAACGTTTTCACTTACGCTTCCGTCTTGATGCGCAGATCAAATGCATGTTATTCATATTATTAGGTATATCGTAATTTTAATCAGACTCTACCCCTTACATCTTAACTCGAAAACAATCTCATTCAAGCTCATATATACACCTAGGAGCGTATTACAATGTTTTGAACGTGCTCTCTTTGCGTGATCAATGAATTCGTGGTTATCCCCGAGTCGACTCGTATAATCCAGGAAGTCTGTTTAGAGTATATTTATACCAACTGCGAGCCCGATCTAAAATCCTAGTTGAGAAATGAGAATTTTGCTGTTTGATTTATTTTCTTGCTTTTTTCTACTTCTTTCAGCCCAAATGAAATTGAAATGCTTAAAAAGGTAGAAAGGTCGATAATTGTTCACTGAACAATTAGTCTACTAGTTTATTATATGTCTGTCTTTTTTAAAATAGAAAAAAACATCCTGCATACAGATAAATAGAGGAGAACGGAAGACCTTCTTTGTTGCTGTAGCAACAAGAGTTTCTAGTTATTAATCTTATTTGTATGGAAGCACTCGTTGTGTGGATTCAAGTTTGTTCAAATCATGAATCCATAGAATACATGCAAGTTTTAAAAAAAAAAAAACATGATGATGAACAACAAAGTCATGATCAGTTATATTTACATTTAAGCATCCACAGGTAGTATATGATCAGATTTGTTCAAATCATGATTCTAGGGGGAAGTGAGGTACCACAATGGGCGAATTTTTTCATAAAACTGTACAGGAAAAAAAGTCTGTAAAAATCGTTTTCGGTATAATAGCCAAGCCATAATCAGTCATATTTAAATAGAAGCATCCACAGGTAGTGTAAATTCATCTTTATTCAAATCGTAAACCCTGCGGGAAGGATGTGTCCACAATCATTATGGATGATCAAAGATGTATGAGGAAAAAATCTTTAAAATTCATTTTACGATGAACAGCAAAGCCATAACTATAACATATAGTTAGGCCATTCCAAGTTTTTTCTCTGTTTAGCGTCCACCCATCTTTCAAATACCTACCTACCTATTCGCAAAAAGCACACAAGCCAAAACATAAAACACAGGCTTAAAGTCATAAAAATGACGCCCTTCAAATTATTTGATCTAACTAAACTGCTTTAATAGAAGATATATCTATTCTTCAGCAAATACAAGGGATTAAATGCTTAAAATACACCCAATTACTGTACTGTATTAACTTACTGTTCAGAATTATTTGGAGAAATAATTGACAAAAGTCAAAAATTTCGACTAAACTAATCAGTTTCAGGACTCCTGATGTTGTTTTTTTTTTTTCTTATATGGGGTGTCAAAAACCAAGGCGCACGCGGACGCTAAACATAGAAAAAACTTGGAATGGCCTTATAACTAGTATTTAACTCGCATTATCTGTAAGCACCAACAAATTTACTATATAGGGCTTGGAACAGCATGTTTTGAATTTTGATGAAATTTTCACCATATGTGTTATGAATATGATTCTTTGACTTTGTTTGAGTGTATTAGATACCGATAAATATGCATTGAAATTTCCCCAATTTTCATGTTTTCATTTAGTCAAAAAGGGTCAAAAATGGCCAAATTCAATGGATCTGTCTCCATGGCAACTGAGTGCACGTGTAGAATTACCGACATCATATGTACTAGTTTTGTACCAAGACACACCTATGGTAAAAATTTCATCAAAATACGAGACATGACGTTTCCAAGATTTTTCGGTGCTTACAGAGAATGCGTGTTTTAAAAAGTAGATAATGTAGATTATAGTTTGTTCAAATTGTAACATCCGAGAATAGGAATTCCCTGATACAAGAGCCACACTTACCCAAATGAGTGTTGTTACCCATGGGCCTCTTGTATTTGATTATTTTAACAGTTTACTAGTATTACAAAAAATAACGGTAGATAATTTTCTTTCAGGGCACAATGTTCTACAAGTACTACCATTGGCACATGAGTACCAGTCTCCTCTTGTTGCTGATTGTGAGAACTTTATGATAAGCAAATGTAATCCGGATACAGACATAACAGTTGAAACACTATTGGATTATATCCTAGCAGCCGAAAAATTTGACCTTCAGAAGTTTCTTGACACCGCAGTGGAATTTTGTTCTCGTGTAGATTTTGATCATCTCCAAGGGAAGACGATTGAAAGAAAACAGGTTTACAAAAAAGGTTGGGTCTATGAAGTGCGGGAGACGGAACACATTTCTTCAAAATTTGCAAAAATGAAAATTAAAACCCAGCTTGCAATTTCAGTCAAAAGACTTCAAGTTCTTGAAATAAATAAAAGAAAGGCAAAAAATAACGAAATAATTGAAGAAGACCATGTTTTAATGTTATCATAATTTACACAAATGTATATTGCATGTTGTGTTAAGGAATCACTGTCTAGTTAGTATAATATGTCAGGGCATAAACGATAGTGGGAAACATGAGATAATTTGCATAACGGGCGGAGCCCGTTATGCATGAATTATCCCATGTTTTCCACTATCGTTGATATCCCTGACATACTATACTAACTAGACAGTGATTCCTTATAACTCTATTTCATTGTGAAATAAATTGTAAATTTAGACTTTAAAAATGTAGACTTAGATTTAAATTACACGATGACTTCCAGATCAATTTCAATAGTCCTCGCTCAATGACGTCAAACACAAAGGCAGCTGCATGAGATTTGCATGCATATTTGGCCTCCTTAGCGTCAGAGACAGATGCGCACGAGATCGATTTACATGCATATCAGGCCTCCTTAGCTCCTGACCTATCAACCTGCTCAATTTACATTATGATAGAATTATCAAGGAATCAACTCCTCTAACTTTTAAAGAGTTATCACAGAGAAAAAAAAATAGAAATGGAACTACTTAAATGTATACCTGATTGAAACTTGGTAGTACATGAGGCTTTTTCTAATTAATACTTTCATATGTAAATGTGTACATCAACATTATATGAAATTATATAAATGACCTCTGGCAAATAAAAGCAGGGCTTTGCACCTTTTACGGTGACTGAAGAAAACTGCCAATTTTTAAGCACGTGAACAACATTACTTACCATTAAAATAAAAACAAGATGTGTTTGTGAAACACTCCTGCCTCAGAGGATTAAACTTTAATTTCTTAAATACAAATCAAATACGTTAGTACCCAATGTGTGGTCTTCTCACAAAAACTACAATTTTTGAACATGAAAGCCCAAGCAGCACCTGTTCAAAAGTTATTGCCAAGGTTAGTTTTTAAAAAGTTAAACTTCAGGGTCAAGGTCAAAGTTGTTGGATTCTTCAGAAAGGTCTTTCTCAAGGATAACATTTGTGAGGTATGAAAGCCCTAGCCCGTACAGTTAAAAAAGTTATGGTCAAGTTTTTAAGAAGTGGGTCAAACTCAAAGTTCAAGATCAAAGGTCAAAGTTGTTAGTATCCAATGAAAGTTCTTGTCACAAGGATTAAATTTGTGAAATATGAAAGTCCTAGTCCTAACTTTTCAAAAATTATGGTTAGTGTCTTTTAAAGTAGGTTAAACTCCAAGGTCAATGTCAAAAAGTAAAAAATGTTGGTATCAATGTTGGACTCCTCACAAGGATTACATCCATTGTACATATGTTAATTCCGAAATCCCTAGTCCTTATTGTTCAAACTTATGGCCAAGGTTAAAGTTTTTATGAAGAAAGTCAAACTCCAATGTAAAGGTCAAAGTTGTTTGTATCCAATGAAATGTCCTGTATTATGGAAGTTCTAGTAACTAAGTATAAAATGTTAGAGCCAGAGTAAAAGTTTGGATATATTTTTAGAAAAAATGTGTCAAACTCCAAGGGCAAAAATCTCTGATAATCATTAACAAGCATTACAGTTTATTTTCCAGTTGATTTTTATGTCCCTGTAATCGAAGATTCGTGGGGTATAGAGTTGCCAATTCCGTATGTCTGTTTGTCCGCAAAACCTTTAACCTAAAAGGCTTGCTTGTACCTTTTGATTTAGCGGAGCTATGACTTTCATAATTCACATGTGTATTTCTTGTGACAAAACCTTTCCTTGTGTACCACCAAATTTGACCTATTGACCTTGACCTTGGAGTTTGACACATTTTTACTTAAAAATTCCAAACTTTTTCTCTGGCTCTAACTTTTGCTCAGTAGATACTAGGATCTTCATACTTCACATATATATTCTTTGTGACAAGACCTTTCATTGGATACCGATATCTTTGACCTTTGACTTTGGAGATTTATTAACTTTCAAAAAAATCTTTATTAGCCATAACTTTTGACCAAAAAGGGCTAGGGCTTTCATACATGTACTTCACATATGTAATTCTTGTGAGAAGTTCTTTCATTGGATGCCAACATCTTTGACCTTGACGTTTGACCTACTTTTTAAAATCAAACGTTGACCATAACTTTCGAAGGGTTATGGTCAGGGCTTTCATACTTCACTTATTTAATCCTTGTGACAAGACCTTTCATTGGATACCAAGAACTTTGACCCATTGATCTTGACCTTGCAGTTTGACCCATGTTTTGAAAATTTAATCTAAGTCCTTGGCCATAACTTTTGAATTGTTAGGGCTATAGATTTGATACTACACATACATAATTCTTGAGACAAGACCTTTCTTTAGAAACCAACAACTTGGATCCTCTGACTCTTGAGTTTAACCTACCTTTCAAAAACTTATTAATAGTCATAACATTTGAACAGGTGGTACTAGGCTATCATATTCCATAATTGCATTTCTTGTTAGAAGACTTTACTTTGGTTACCAACATATTTAATTTGCATCTGAGAAAAGCTTTATCTTCGCCATGTTGCCATAAGGGGGCATCAGTGTTTCACATACACGCCTTTTTCACCACTAAATTTAACCCCACCCCCCTTCTTGTTGTCCATATATCACTGAGTCTGATCCTTGCAGCATGTTTCCTAGGTGATGGACTTTTAAAAAAAAAAAAAGATGTGTAAATGTATATTCAATTTATGACCAATGAAGCCCTCTTCGACCTTGGAAAAAGAATCAAAGGGTCTTGGATTTATATTTTGCATTATAAGATTTACTTTTAATTCACGATGTGGTTTTTCTTTGCAGAGAAAGTTTCACATGTTAATCATACCTTCCTTTGAAAGTACTGCAATGAAAATGGAAAAATGAAGATAGGCTTGAATGAAAGCCCTAGCACCAACTAAAAAGTTATAGTCAAGGTAAAAGTGGGGAATCTCCTCCATGGCACCTGATCCCACCTCTGATGTTTTGGAGGTCCATTTTTGCCCTGCTCCTATTTTGTATTGTTTTATGGACTTTTGATCTTGAATACTGTTCGTTATATCCAAATGATTCATTTGTAAAAGTGGCCAAACACCAATATCAAGATGTCAAGTTTGGTTGTACCCAAAGGAAAGTCTTGCTACAAGAGATACACCTGTGAAATATGAAAGCCACAGCCCCATCCACTTAAAAGTTATGGACAAAGTTGAAGTTTTTGTGGACAAACGTACAAACATAGACGGACAGAAAGAGCAAAAACTATATTACACCGAACTTTTGATTACAGGAGCATAAAATATATCTTTGAATATTACTGTTCGTTATCTCCATATCCTTCATCCTTGTTTACGTCTCTATACGAGTGAAAATTCTCAAATAGGACGTAAAACAACATACAATCAATCAAACATGGCCAGTTGGAATTATCACAAATAGTTTTTGTGCAATTTTATGTTTGGAACAAAGAGTAAGAAAACGTTTAATTAGCATGACATTGAAACCACAGGGTATCACAAAATGAAATAGTCATACATACAAGCACTGTTAAATTGAAACAAGATTAATCTGCATATTTAGTTTCAGTGATGTGGGGTTGTTAATGAAAATAGTTCTATTAATTTTCTATTTATGAATACCCAAAAAGTAATGCCATTATGATAATGGTTTTAAGGACCAGTCTTCACGTCCCACAGTTGGATTCAAACTGTGACATAAAGATCAACTCCTTACTTCACCATTCTAGAGCAAGCATTTTAACCACGGTTCAGGCAGGTGACTTATGGTAATGCATTAACTAAAGTACTAGTTATATAATGATAATTATACCCCCGCTTGAAAAGTGGGAGGGTATATAGTAATCGGTATGTCCGTCCGTCTAGCTGTACGTCCGTCCGTTCGTCTGTAACGCTTTGGGGTACCCATCTCTTATCCGCAACTCCTCAGTACAACAATATATGAGTTTGTTTCCCCCAATTTGATGTAGTGATCACTGACATGCTTGAATTGCTCTAGAGCAGAAGACAAATCTGTCACACCTCTCTCAAGGTCATCACACTTTACATCCTCACAATATCTGTTTACAGAGGAGGTTAACTCATCGCATTTATTCATCAATTTACTATCCTTTACTACTGAACTGCTTGTATCACTCTGTCTAGGTTTCTCAGTTGCATGAGCATGTAATTTCTTAGGTAATGGGGAACTTCTGTTTTGAGGTAGTAAGGGAAGTAAACTTTTTTCCCAGCTATTTTTAATATCACTCACAAGCGAGTCAGAGAAATTTATGTTTGTTGTATCTGTTTGTTTGCCTAAGGATTGTTTTGATTGGTCACTTGGATCTAAGCAATGTTTTTCTATATCTTTATTCAGCTGAATACAGTCCTCTTGACCCTGAATGATCTGATTTTGGCCGGACTGTACAAAAGGTTGATATATATTCCCTGCATTTTTGATAATGTGGTGCATTTCTTCACTAACTAGCAGAACAACTGTTCCATTCTTCTTAAGAACTCTAAAATAAGCATACAAAGAGAAATTAATGATAAATACAGTAAACCTTGTTTAGTACAAACACGGATATAGCGAATTCACGGATATAGTGAAGTTTTTCTTGGTCCCCGGCAAAATTCTTTACAAATCTACGGTTATTTATTTACGGTTATAACGAACTCTGATATAACTAATTTAAGGATATAGCAAACTGAATTTGAGTCCATGTTGAGGTTAGATATAATGAAATTTACATCTTTTATAATGAACTTTCAAAGATCTAAAACAAAATTGATAAATTGAACTGACTTGATTTCCTTTTTAAATTAGCATTTGTATATAAATTCAAGTCATAATAAAACCTAAGTTATCGAAGGTATGCTTTGTAATATTTGCTTTATTTGGAGGTAATACTTGAGGGAAAACATGCATATTGCAAATTCTTTATATATGGTTATACAAATTCGTTATACGGATATATTATACTTTCATGTAAATTAGTTGAATCTGATTGGTTGAAAAACATTTGCTAAAAACACTATTACCCGCTGAATAATGAAGCCACGCCTCCAGAGTAGCAACAGTCAACATTGCTTGACAACGGGTGATATTCCAAAAAATAGCGACTGTGCAGAATTTATGCACGCACGGTTCACTGTTATATGTATTTATATAAAACATTCAGTATAATATAATAAATATTGCATGTAGTTGAGTGTAACATTGAAATTTTCACCCCTCGAAAACCATTGTCAACCCCGGCTGCGCCTTAGTTGACAATTAATGGTTTTCTTGGGGGTGAAAATTTTCAATGTTACACTCAACTACATGCAATATTTATGTAATGAATTACAGATATAACAATTTAAATTCACAGGTCCCCAGGACTTCGCTATAACCGAGTTTTACTGTATGGATCTTGTAAGTTACATTAGATAATTTGTGAATATTTACTTTAAAATTATAAAATCTGCAGTCTGAGGAATTGCCATGTAAAATCTTTTATCTGGATCTGTTTGATATTAACATATATTTTTGGGGCAATATTTACATATACATGTATAATTATGTAATATATATTATATAATTATTTATGCTAGGATACCTGTACATTTCTTGGAGTAAAGATGCATGAAAGGTTGTCGATGACTCCTTTACACTGTACTTCTTTCCAAATGGGGTGTCACAGACTATACCATCTACACTCTCATTAGTCAAAGGCAATGCTGAAAAGTAGGATCTATCATATTAAATAATTTATTTTGGCTCACTTTCTTTTATATTTGGGGGTAGGTGTAGTGTTTGGAGACTGGTTCTTTTTTTTTTGGTAGTAGTAATGACAACCCCCCCCCCCCCTCCAAAAAATCACCTGGGTTCATTTTGAATATTTTTGAAGACTTTTGGATATCAAAACAAAGTCAAGTTTTTCCAAGACATATGAAAACCTTTGTCATAATGTAAAATTGCTGAAATAGAAATTCCTTTCGTACCTCTACAATCGGCCTTGATTAATTGTAGTCTGTCATGTACTTTTCCAAAGTAAATATTTTCCTGAGCCGATTTTAATTGATCATCACTGATGTCACAACCAATACAAAACACTCCCTGAAAATTACAGAAAATATACTATACAGAAAATTACAATTATGGTGAAATATACATTTTGAAATTAATTAATTAAGAGATATTGTAAGACACTTAGTTATGCCCCCCTCCCCCAAATTATTGGAATTTTTCAAATCCAAGGGGCATGACTTTATCCAAAATGGATCAATCGTACCCAAAACTAAAGATGACCTAGATATTCTTATGATAAATCTGTATACCAAATTTCATTACAGTATGTGCAACGTCTGTGAAGAAAATGAACGGAAACAGATGGTGGATTGACCGACCATTAACCAACAGACAGACAGCAGCAAAGCAATATGCCCTCCCTTTTTCAAAGGGGCTTAAAATGCACAATCACTCCATAAAAAGTTTGCTGTATGAATTTTTATAGGGGAAAAAATCAATAGAATAGTGGATTTTTGTTTACCTCAATGTGTTTTGCTGCCTCAAGAAGAATGGTGGCTTTTCCACACATGGGATCCAAAATTACACTTTGATTCTGAGGAGGGGAAAAACACTACAATTAATTACGCTGAATGAAGGTACAACTAAAGGAAAAACAAATGTGTCCTATATAAAGGAAAATTGTAACAACAAATGGGTATTCATTAAAATTAATGCATGTGAATCATTAATTAGGTTTTAAAATTTGTTAAAAATACCTTGGTCTCCAGTAAATTTGACATGATCCATGTGACAGGTCCCCTTAATCCATGACATTTCACATAATCTCTTTTGGACAATGGAACTCTAAACAACCAGAAGAAGAAGCTAGTCATACCGACATATTAATGCTTATATATTTGTGGATTTTTTTTAAAAATGTTAACTTTGCGTGAAAGTTATTGTATAGACATCATTCTTTATTTAAGGAGATTTTTTTGCAAAATCAGCATAACATTTTGTGAATGCTGAATGAAATTTATATAAAGGCATAGTGAAATTATTCCAATACATGAATTTTGATGCTATTCTTGCAAAATGGTGAAAATCATATGTAAATATGTAAAATATGTGATACATACCTGGTCAATGGAATGCCAACACTAACATGGACATCATTTACTTGTATGCAAATCTAGTAAAATACACAAATCAGTTTGAAAATTTTGAACAAATACCGGTATAATGAAATGAGAAAAAAATAAATTATCTTTCTGCATTACATTTTCTAGTGTGAATGTCAATTTCAATCCAATTTAACATGATTACTATGCAAACACTCTGTTACTCACTTCAATTTCAGGATCCTTGAAATTTACATTCCATCTCATCAGCTGACTAAGTTTGATTCCAATCTGTTTTGCCAGTAACTGAATGAAAACAATGTTTAAAGTAAATTATTTTGTTTTTGTATTTGTTTCCCTTAAACAATGACATTTCCACAGTATGTTATCCAAAGTTACGGAGTGTTATGGTATAATAATTTTAGCATCATTTATTCCAGTGGACACAGGGTTTCTATGGGCAGCGGAAAGGGCAAAAATTACCATAATGAGAATACAAACAGTTATTTTAATTTCAATGACCATAAAAACTTTACAAATGATATACAATGCATAATCAACAGACCTTTTCGCAGAACAAATATACATTAATGTAAAACCAACGACCACATACGTAACAAACATATATAAATGCAAAACCAATGATCATCTTTGCAGTACAAACGTACATAAAAACACGACAAACGAAAAAAAATTAACAAACGTGCACGCGGTAAAACTAGTCTTCCCGACTCCCGAGTGAGGGTGTTTGTGTGTGTGAGAGAGGTGGGGGGCGTGTGAGATTCAACTTCTTTCAGTACCAATTTTTTTCCTAATACATATGTATACATGTACTACATAACCCTTTTTTGACCTTACTCTTAGAATTTGGAAATGTTGCTACGTGCCTGTCATATATGTCACTGTAATGTGAAGTTATCATTATCATTTATAGATTCTTATAATATTTAAAGAATTGGGGAAAACCAATTTATGTAACAACAACAACAACAAAAACAAGAGGCCCAGGGGCCACAGCGCTCACCTGAGCACATCGGGCTTGAATTTACTCCCCCCCCCTCCAGGCATTCATCATTTGAACAAACTAGAATCTACACTACCTGAGGATGATTCCATATAAATATCACTAATCATAGCTTTGAAGTACATGAAAAGAAGATTTTAAAAGGTTTCCCTATATATCCCTATGTTAAACTTGGGTCGGACATTTTGGCCCCACCCTAGCCCCGGGGGTCATGATTTGAACAAACTTGAATCTACACTACCTGAGGATGATTCCACATGAGTTTCATCTTTCCTGGCCCAGCGGTTCTGGAGAAGAAGATTTTTTAAAAATGCCATTAATTTTTTAACAAATTCATGATTATCTCCCCTTGGAAAAGGGCGTGGCCCTTCATTTGTACAAACTTTAATCCCCTTCACCTAAGAATACTTTGTACCAAGTTTGGTTGAAATTGGCCCAGTGGTTCTTGAGAAGAAGATGAAAATGTGAAAAGTTTACGACGACAACAACGACAACGACAACAACGACGACAGACAACGGTCAAATTTTGATCAGAAAAGCTCACTTGAGCCTTCGGCTCAGGTGAGCTAAAAAGGGACCGTCGGGAGCCGGGTAGACTAGATTTACCGCGTGCACGTTTGTTAAGTTTTTTTCGTTTGTTGTGTTTTTATGTACGTTTGTACTGCAAAGATGATTGTTGGTTTTGCATTTATATATGTTTGTTACGTACGTGGTCGTTGGTTTTGCTTTAATGTATATTTGTTCTGCGAAAAGGTCTGTTGATTATGCTTTGTATATCATTTGTTAAGTTTTTATGGTCATTGAAATTCAAATAATTGTTTGTTTTCTCATAATGGTAATTTTTGCCCTTTCCGCTGCCCATAGGTTTCAACTCTTAGCAGAACACTAAGAAGAGTAATGAATATTTTAGTGATTAAAATTTTAGCAAGCTACTATCAAAATGCCAAAATAAGCCAAAATTATTACCCCTCTAAAATGACCCGCTATACGGTATGTTATCTCCAACTGCAAAGAAATACCTGAGCAGTGACTTTTCTTCCCAGTACACCAGAACATCTACAAGACACTCTGAAGCTGAGTTTCCTCTCCTGTTTGATTTTCTTGCAGGGAGGACCTTCCCCATTTACAGGAATTGCCTCCCTTTGTAAAGTGCTAGATTGTCTGGATTTCAGGTATTCTATTACACTTCTGAGGTCTCCATTCTTCCAGGAATCTTCATTTAGGATATCTGTCCTCAGATTGTTTAAAAATGTTGCTCTGTCTAATTCTGCTCATAATAAAATTTGAATAAATAGAGAAGAAAATGAAAAGCAATTCTTTGAATGTTGTCTTTCAATAAATTCCTGATTGTCCGTTTTTAGCCGGGCTTATTGCTCAAAGAGCAATTGCCGGCTTATGTGATCCTGTTCAAGACAGGATGTTAACCCCATAGTCGCCATTTAAAAGTTACGTGTAAAAATATAGTTCTTACTCTCAACCGGTTTTGAGATAATACAAACGCTAAATAAAGCAAAAAAAATAAAACGCAGTTTTATCTAAATAAATAAACATATTTAGTACCTTTGAAAACTTCAGTCTTAAGTCAAAGAACATAGTTCATTGGTGTAAGGAGTTTGGTTAATCAGTGTTACATGTATCTTAGTTCTCTACACATATGAAGAAAAGCAGGAGAGGGAACCAGACTGGCCTGTTTGTTTATTTTCAGTTGCGGTACCAGATTAATTCTGATTCTGACAAAATCGGACCGTGGTATTAGGATAAAAACTCACTGTTAGTGTCTTATCATTTATATTGATAGATTTAAAATGATTTTTTCATCAGAATTTTAAATCTGATATTCTTTTTTTTTTAAATCTGTTAATACAATATAAACGTATGATTCATGTAAGAAATTCATAATGATTCTACTCTGTAAATGAGCCCGGCTCTCTGTACTTCTGAGTACTTTGATTATTTCTTGCAAATCTTGAAATGTCTTTGTAATTTAACTTTAAAGGAAACAGTTGATAATGAAGTTAGTGCATATCAATCTTTAGTTTTGAAATAAAAGAAAATAGAAAACATTAAGGAGATTAATTTCTCAATCATACCTAGATTATCCTATAGAAAGATGTACCTTTGTATTTGTTTGAGTCTACATGCAAGACCAGTGCAAATGCCCTCTCAACAGTCTTCAATTGAAGAATTTTCTCTACTTGGTTCACATTGCCTTCAAAATACACTCTGCCTTCAGATTTGGGAACCTGCATATAAATGCATTTCTTACAATTAAAGCCTTAAAGGATGTTGCTAATAGTTGACGTAGTATATGGCCTTTATAACTGTATGATATACAGTGATCGACCATATGGATCATGTGGATTGGCCTTACTGAATTTTATCTCAATATGAGATGATCAGAGGGGCTTGTGTAGAGAAAATAAAGCAGTTAGAAAATAAGTATTTTTTCTCTGGGATACTTTTTTTCTAACTGCTTTATAATTTCTCTACAAAAGCCCCTGTGATGAGATCTTTAATTTTTCAACATATAAAGGATATCCAATCCTCAGCTAGGATGGATAACTCCAAAAATTAACATTTAATTTGATTCAGAAATACATCAAAATAAAGCTTGAAAATTAATTTTTTTCATGCAACAATTTTCATTTTATTCATCTTTATAAGATTCAAGGTTTTTGGAAGTCTTAGAAAAGGTCTTATAAAAGTTGACATTTGTACCCTACAAAAGGAAAAAAAATACATACAGTTTTAGAGAAATATGATTTTCTTAAATCCAGCCTTCGATATCAATGCTTATTAGCATGATATGAAATAATAAGTGATTTGTGGTGTCTTGCAATGATCGCAAAAGCTTTTTACACTATGTATTATAGAATATATAATGAAAATAGAAGACAAAATAAAAAATACAAAATATGTATTAAAATCATGAAAATTTCTCTGAATGCCTGGATACCTATCATTTTTTAACCTAAAAAAATTCATTGATCCATTTGCAATTAGAAAATGCATTGCTGATATTCCAATTTGCCTTTACTGCAAAAATATTGGAGATTTGATAATTTTCCCTATATGGTACACTTTAATCTTTAACTATAAAGCAAAGAAAAGCTGGAGACCAACTATAAAGAAATACTGTGGATAAATTTACATAACTTTGTGATTTCAGAGATACTTTTATGAGTATTTTTGGGCTATATCCTGTTATTTGCAACGCGTTGCATATAAGTTTTTACCACAGAAAATAATTGAAATAACATATACTGATCCTTATCAAATTAAATTCATTCAGGTATAATTGAGAAAATAAAGCAAATGATAAGGAAATGTTTTTAAGGCGTCTAAGAATAATTAAAATTACAAGTATGAAACAGATTTATCATATTAATTCTCTGATTCTGGAAAACGTTGCATGCAACGCTCCATAGTAAAATGATCGATTTCTCCATAGAGCATTGCAAATAACAGGAGTATATATAGGGCGACGAATTTTATTTTCCTGATATTGAAACTATATAAGAGTACATAAAGGGGAAGTTCCCCCGGGAAGAGGGTTTTCTTGGGGGGTTAATATCAGAAAAAATGGGGCTTGGCTTTTTTGGGGGGAATCAAGATAAAAATATAGACATTTTACGGAATAAAGCGCTATTTTATTTTGCATGCGTTGCACGCATCACTCCATAGTAAAATGATCGATTTCTCCATAGAGCGTTGCAATAACAGGAGTATATATAGGGCGATTAATTTTATTTACCTGCTATTGAAACTATATAAGAGTACATAAAGGGGAAGTTCCCCCGGGAAGAGGGTTTTCTTGGGGGGTTAATATCAGGAAAATGGGGCTTGGCTTATTGGGGGGGAATCAAGATAAAAATAATATAGACATTTCACGGAATAAAGCGCTATTTTATTTTGCATGTGTTGCATGCAACGCTCCATAGTAAAATGATCGATTTCTCCATAGAGCGTTGCAAATAACAGGAGTATATATAGGGCGACGAATTTTATTTACCTGATATTGAAACTATATTATGTACATAAAGGGGAAGTTCCCCCGGGAAGAGGGATTTCTTGGGGGGTTTATATCAGAAAAAATGGGGCTTGGCTTTTTGGGGGGGAATCAAGATAAAAATATAGACATTTTACGGAATAAAATGCTATTTTATTTTGCATGTGTTGCACGCAACGCTCCATAGTAAAATGACCGATTTTTCCATAGAGCGTTGCAAATAACAGGAGTATATATATATGGCAACAAATTTTTTTTCCTGCTATTGAAACTATATTAGTGTACATAAAGGGGAAGTTTCCCCGGGAAGAGGGTTTTCTTGGGGGGTTAATATCAGAAAAAATGGGGCTAGGTTATTTTGGGGGGATCAAGCTAAAATGAAAACATTTTACGGAATAAAGCGCTATATTTTATTTTGCATGCGTTGCACGCATCACTCCATAGTAAAATGATTGATTTCTCCATAGAGCGTTGCAAATAACAGGAGTATAAGGCGACGAATTTCATTGTTATGTTGTTTAAACTTCTGTTATAATTAACTATTTTACTGGAAGATGGTTTTGATACTCGAATATTTAAAAAAAATGTTTTATTCAATTCACGTGTTCATTATTTCAACTGAATAATTCAGTTGAAATAATGAACAAAAAAAAAATGTATTTTTCTTGCAAGAAATTTGGTTAAATCGTAAAAAGGATAATAAAGGATATTTATTGAAATAAAATGTGATAGCTATCGCAACGAATGCAGTCATATTTGTTTTTTTTTTTACAAATAGATGAAAGTGAAGAGAACAATTTCTATGAATGTTAACAAAATAGTCAAGGGAAATTACATGCGATATAGAAATAGTTATTTATCAAGTATATCATATGTCCTTCATGTGGCTTTTTCTGTAGAACCAAAAAAGATTATTTATACAAAATATAAAAATTAATATCGAAATAAACAACAGCCATATTGTGTTAAAAAAAATTAAAGTGATGAAAAAAAATTTATACGTGTTTCATCATGAATATTAACAAAATACTTAATTTTATTCAGTCGGGGTAATTCCTCTAGGAGTTTATCAACATTGATACCATACGATTTTCTCTGCTAACTTTCGTTTTGGTGTGAGTGTGTTATTTTGTGTTTTCCTGGTACTTTTTCTTTGCAAACTACATTTTAAGGTTTTGTTTTATTGAATTCGAGTTTGTGTGTGTTTGTTTTTTAGCTCTACTGGTCAGAGACCAGAAGAGCTTATGCGATAGTAAGGTGTCCGTCGTCCGTCTGTCTGTCTGTCTGTCCGTCTGTCTGTAAACAATTTTTCAAAACGCTACTCCTCCTACAGTTTTGGTCTGATTTCAATATAACTTGGCACACAAGTAGACTACACTAAGATACATAAAATAGTGCATCGGTTTTTGATTTCAATGAACGGTGTTGCCATGGTTACTAAAAATAGAATTTCTGTGAAATTCCTTTATAACGCTACTCGTTCTACAGTTTTGGTCTGATTTCAATATAACTTGGCACACAAGTAGACTACACTAAGATACATAAAATAGTGCATCGGTTTTTGATTTCGATGACCGATGTTGCCATGGTTACTAAAAATAGAATTTTCTGTGAAATTTCCTTAAAACGCTACTCCTTCTACAGTTTTGGTCTGATTTTAATATTACTTGGCACACAAGTAGACTACACTAAGATACATAGAATAGTGCATAGGTTTTTGATTTCGATGAACGGTGTTCCCATGGTTACTAAAAATAGAATTTTCTGTGAAATTCCTTTAAAACGCTATTCTTTCTACAGTTTTGGTCTGATTTCAACATTACTTGGCACAAAAGTAGACTACACTAACATACATAAAATAGTGCATCGGTTTTTGATTTTGATGAAAAGTGTTCCCATAGTTACTAAAAATATAAATGTCTAAGAAATTCCTTTAAAATGCTACTCCTTCTATAGTTTTGGTCTGATGGCAATGGCTTCTTTTCTCATCCTTTGTTTTAAGTACAAACCTGTAGAGCTACAGTCTCGACAGAGACTTCTGGTTTAAGGATGGTTTTATAAATCATGCGGCTTATTCCGTAAAAGCGTAAAGAACGATATAATTTGCGTTTTCGTGGTACTTTTTCTTTCATAAGTATAATTGCATTTAAGGGTTTTGATTTCTTTTGTGTGCGTTTGTATTTAAGGAGTTATAATATCATGCGGCTTGTTCCGTAAAAGTGTAAAATACGATAATATGCGACTTCCTGGTACTTTTTATTGGCTAACTACATTTCTTTTGCATTTGTTTTTGTGAGTGAGTGTGTTTGTTATTATGAAAGTTTAAAATCATGCGGCTTATTCCGTAAAAGCGTAAAGATCGATAATTTGCCATTTTCTGATAATGTTGCACTACCATTCATCTTTTCAAATACAGTTGAAATACCCCAAAACTTATAAGCAACGCGTTGCAGATAACAGGATATAGCCTATTTTTGAGTACTTAACTGCTAATTTTATAAACCTGAGGATCGGACTACCTTAAACGGTGAAACAAAAGTTTTAAACCCTTTTGATGCTTCTTCTATTACAAGATATCGATAGACATTCTTAAAAAAAAAAACAAATATGTCCAAATCATTACATATATTACCAAATCATTACACAGATTAAACTCTTTGCAGACTTCTTGACAAGCAAAAATCTCTGTTCCTCTACCAGCAGTACAAAAGAAGCGCATGATTCTAATTTCACTTTCAAAATAGCTCTTCAAGGGTGCGTCGATTTACCCAAAAGGACCCAAAAGGAACCCAAAAGGACCCAAAAGGACCCAAAAGGAACCCAAAAGGACCCAAAAGGAACCCAAAAGGACCCAAAAGGAAATCAAAAGGACTCGAATTAATATATTATAATACATTGAAAAATAATAATTTGAATTAAATTATGAATATTATATTATAAATTTACCTAAAAATTGGCAAAAACATACATTTATATTGTTGCAACTTTTCTTAAAGAAATAACATACGACTTTTATAACACATCAATCATTAAATCTGGTCAGATATGCTTTGATTTCTTTTAGCTGAATTTAACAAAGTGCACTGTATTATTCTATTTCTCCTTCTGTTTTATTATATCTTATTATATGATATTTGATAAATAAAGAAATAAGTTTATTTAATGACATGTTCTAGGCATATGGTATCGGGGATGGGTGGGGGGTGGGGCTCCCACCTCAACCCAAACACGCACTTTACCCTCAAAAAACTAGTTTTAGTTTTAATAAAATATGAAAGTATTCATTATATATCCATTTAATCTCTTTATTTCAAGTCCTTTTGGGTCGTTCTTAATTTCCTTTTGGGTCCTTTTGGGTTCCTTTTGGGTCCTTTTGGGTTCTTTTGGGTCCTTTTGGGTCCTTTTGGGTAAATCGACGCACCGGCTCTTCAATGTAGGAAACAACAAAAAGTCTAAATTGTATAAATAATGCAGCAAGGCACCGATTTGGCAATTTCTCTCCAAAATTGTAATTAAAAACCATTTTCTTGTACAGTTTGCTCTTATATTCATCAAAGTCAACGTTCCCAGAAAGGTAATAGTAAAATTATTATGAATATTTTCAATTTAAAGCTAAAAACTTTAATACAATTTTGTGTTTATATTAGCAACGGATATTTGATAAGGAAATTCTGTCCTAATTCTGCATTTAAGTTTGAAGGTAGTATATTACTTCAGTAAAAATATTAACAAACATATCTTTATGCTGAAGAATATAAACTGACAAAGTATCGTGGACGACAATGCCCTCAAAATGCATGCGTATATAAGATTTGATCTACATGTGACTTTGTGTTTTGATCTTTTTACACTAAAGATTGAGTTTGATTTGTTGTTGTATACAGGAATTGTTGTATGTCACATTCCTAAAGAATGATATCGGATTTGTTTTTAAATTTTTATCACCTGGTAAGCGGTTAGCAGTTGTGTGAAATCTACCAATTAATACACTGTTTAAATGAGTTCTCAAAAGCTCAATGGTACATACACTAACCCAAAGACTCTGGGTTTGAATCCCAGTAGGCCTACAGAAGTTGTTATTTCACCACCTATGGAATCGTCAATGTTTGTCAGGAACCAATGTTTGTGGATTTCTTGGGTTATCCATGAATTTACATCCCTATGAACAATTGATTATTTTGTCAACATACATGTGTATTTATTCATTAATCTTTTGTATATGCTAGCAATTCGCACAAAATAACATCCCCATGAACTAACAGAATTTTGCATCCCTGTGAATTAAAATAATTACTTGAACAGTATGTAGAATTTTTTCCAGAAGTTTTCCAAAAATTTATTCCTCTGTCTCATTCTTTTTTTTTTTTTTAATAGATAAACTGTAATGGGTGGTAAAGCAGCCATGGAAACCAGATTACAGGACTTTGTGAAGTCAAAAACTGCAGAATCTGTGTATTTAGATTTATCAAGTCCATCAATAATCGTGGTCAAGAGGAGGGGAAAACAGGGTTCGATTCTTCTGGGAACATTTTGGATGAACGTTCTTCAGCATCCTAACAACTATCCAGTCCAAAGATACCCATACAAAAAACTGTACGATAAAAACGGACATTACAAGGTCATGTTACGAGTGGACGATGTCTCCATTACTGTCTATATGACTACTGGTACTTTGACCATTCAAGGCAGTTTTGTCTTGGACTGGTTTCTGAAGAGATTTTCCAAAGTTATGGATGCCTATGACATGCCCCATTTGGAACCCCAGCCAGTATCTGATGGATACCTGGAGCATGAAAAGAAGTGGACAGAACTCATGAAGAAAGATGCTGAAGAAAAAGGTAGAGTTGTAAAAAAGGTTTCAAGTATCTCTTCTTGATATCGTAATTCAGAATAGTTCATCCAATACAAATTTCCTCTTTGCACTTTGCAATGCAAGTCTTTCCACAGAGGCAGACATATTCTCTTTAGAGAAGTGGACAGGCTACATCCATGGTGGATGTAGGTGAAAGCCTGTCAGAATAAGGCAGAGAGAGCCTGGATAATCCAGAAATTTATGTTCCTGAGTAAATTGTCCAAATTAATGAAATGTTCCCTGCCATTTTGTCTGGAAGTTGATGCCTCCAGACAACTGGCATCCAGATTAAGCAGGTCCCACTGTATTTCTAACCAGAGAATTTTTATTAAAGAAGACTATAGTAACAATTATTACTTTTGTATTTTGTAGAAAAAATGCTTCAAAAACAGAGAGATCTGGAAGAAAAGACCTTGACCTTGGATGACATGCCACCTCTAGAAATAGCTTATGTTAAGGAAGAGACCAACCTCACAAGAGAGGAGGCGCCAGAGGAAAAGAAGAGCGCTGAAAAAGGGGAGACAACTGTGGAGGACCTCACTGATGATCTGGAACTTCTATCACTTGACCTTGTGAGAATTTTACCAAAGTCCTTATCCAGTCATATACAATACCATGCCAGTGAATGTGAAACATCGTTTATAATAAGACACAGAATAATGCATTAATAATAACCATTTAAGTTCATATATAACTTCATCGATAGTCATTTCAGAATTATCAGTAAAAATTTCAGTTTTATGAATGCAGATCTACATGTATATACTATGCATTCTTTCTTTCATAATTGACTGTCAAGTCTGAGTTAAAATATTACCTTTTTTCCTTAGCATTAAGACTTCAATAAACATCAACAAATATGAAGTACACTGTATTTGATTTTTAATGCAGAAATGTTCAGATGCATGTATTTTTTTCATTATAGTGGACTGGAGATGTGCTAAATAGACAACTGACACAGCTAGGAACACCAATAATCAAAGATGGCCCCAACTACATTTACAAACTCTGGAAATCTCTGCTTTCTCATTGGCTGTCCAACCCAGACTCCCATGTTTACTTAGCCACGCCCTTCCTAGACACTGACAGAATGATTGACATCTGTGACCTTGTCCTCAAAAACTTTACTACAGCAAACATTGAAGCTTTCTTTGTACGCATCAAATGTAACTA
This sequence comes from Saccostrea cuccullata, assembly GCF_032062105.1. Classification (NCBI taxonomy): domain Eukaryota; kingdom Metazoa; phylum Mollusca; class Bivalvia; order Ostreida; family Ostreidae; genus Saccostrea; species Saccostrea cuccullata. Next base: position 38,957 of record NW_026932710.1, read on the forward strand.
TACAGAAAAAATCTCCGATGTCAAGAGAAATGCGCAAAATCATTTCCCAGGTAAAATGCAGCCTGTCATTGAATACAAAGTATACAACAGTATCGTGTATCCTCTATCTACATTCCATGCCAAGTTTATTGGTTGTACGGATGGAAAAGGAGGGGCAGAGGTTATGGTTACTAGTGCGAACTTCACGGCCGATCACTTCAAACATCACAATACGGAGTCAGTCGCATACCATACCATGTCAGAAGCTGATTTTATACACAGATTCATCAAACCTCTAACAAACTCAAGGCAAACCTGAAATTAGTCTCCCATTTCTTGTAATTTTAGAATAATATACACTTATGTAACTTATGCTAAGACTTTTTATAGAGGCAAGAGGACTGTGTATCTATATTGTCAATGCAAACTGACATGACAGGGTATTTTCTCTCAATTTTCATCTTGGAACTTTTACGATTTATACAGAGAATTAAAAATAATATAAGACATCTTGTATTCTTTGAATTACAGATATACATGTACTTTAAAAAAGGTTAATAGATTATCCTTTTAAGCCAGTATGTGATACATGTAGGTGCAATAATGTAGCCCCCTCCTCTTTTTTTTGGGGGGGGGGGAATCCAGAAAATATCAGATGAAAAAAATCGTAAAGGGCTACATAATTGCGGCTAGTATATGTAACAATACTAGTTTTGTATTACAACAAAAAAATACATATTGTCACTGCTAGTTATATCATTGTTCAATCTCAAAAGAAAATACATGTACATGTATTTTCAACTTACAGGAATTACATATTACATGTACCAGGTACAAGGATGTTAAGAGATATTAAATGATTGTTGTCGTTGTTTTGATTTCATAAAGACTAATGGTTGCTGTAATCTCATTATATGAGATTTTTAAGAATTCATTGCCAGTTAAAAGTGCTATTTAGCCAAATTTTAGAGTATATTTATTGTTATTTCTTAGTTTCACCTCAGTGAAAAAAATATTTACAGAGTTTGTTATTGTGTCTTTTAACACTTTTTTATCAAATAAATATCTATGCACAAATGTTTATTGTCAATCTTCTGTAAGTGTATATATACAGTAAAACTCGGTTATAGCGAACTCCTGGGGACCTGTGAATTTAATTCGATATATCCGTATAACGAATTTGTATAACCATATATTGCGAATTCGCAATATGCATGTTTTCCTTCAAGTGTACGTTATTACAAAATATGTTAGGGAAGCAAATATTACAAAACATACTTTCGATAACTAAGGTTATATTATGAATTTAATTTTATATACAGATGCTAAAAGAGAATAAAATCGGGTCAATTTATCAAATTTTGAGATCTTTGAAAGTTCGTTATAAGAGATGTAATTTTCATTAGATTTAATCTCAACGGGACTCAAAATCAGTTCGCTATATCCGTAAATTCGTTATATCAGAGTTCGTTACAACCGTAAAATTTTACAAAGACTTGTTAAGAATTTTGTCGGGGACCCAGAAAAACTTCGCTATATCCGTGAATTCGCTATATCCGTGTTCGTACTAAACGAGTTTTACTGTAGTTTAACTTGAATATCTCGAATTTCAGTTTCAAAACTCCATGGGAAAGTAGGTTAAAAGTCCTAACCACTTTTTCTTTATGTACTTTTTTTTTTACATCATCAGTAGTTGAAATCTTAGGATATGTCAAAAAAAAATTGTGACTCCATTTGAATTCCAGATAACAAGATTTTATTGTCTATCTTCTTATTTATGTTGTAAATAATGCAAGTTTCCTTGAACTCTCTCATGAAATCCAGCTAAAATTGTTGACCAGCTACTATTTGAAATCCATTCACATTTACAAATTCTATTTCCTATTCATTCTGCTATTTATAACTTCGTTTCCCTGATTTGAACAAAGAACTATGAACTCTATAACTCTTGATTCCCGCCTACATTTTGCACCCATTAAATTCAATATTAATGGCAATTTGGCCATGAAATCTTTGTTTAATACAAAGAACAGTTCTATGGTAATTGATTAATCATTTTAATTCCAACGCTAGATAGTAAATTATTAATTCCAGCTCTTGAAAAAAGGGGGGTAGACGATATTTTCTAGTGAAATCGAACTTTCAAGAATCACCATATTATTTTGATATAGTCTTATGATAAAATGTTTCTCATATCTTTTCTTATGTTTTACGCAAATAAATAAAACATATATAAATCAATAAAATACAATTATTTAGTTGTAAATAGCTTTAAAATTGGTGAAAATTCAGCATTTTTTTTTTGTTTTTTGTCTTTAAACATTTGTCCCCCCCCCCCCCCCCCGTGAAACACAAAAAGCTTTGGCATAAATTTGTAAAATGACAGTTCATATTACCTGTAAAAAGGAATTTTTGTTTCACAGGGGGGAACGATGTTTTTAAAAATATTTTCCGTTGATTTCTATAGTGAAAAACCAAGTTTTACCAAAATTATAGAGTTATCTCTCTTTGGTATCCCAAATACGTAACATTTTATGAAAATTCATATAAATATCCATAAAATTTTTGAAAATCATTCGAATATATTAACTTTTGAGAATTGACTTAGGGGTAGGCAGGAGAACAATACTACCGTTCGTAATTCTTTGAAGTTATAATTACACTAATGAAGCTTTCACATCAGTTTCATATTTTCTGGCCAAGTTGTAACTAAAGATAAATTCACACCAATTCTGAATTATTTCCCCTTGAAAGAGGATGTGGCCATTCATGTGAACAAACTTCAATTCCCTTTACCCAAGGATACTTTGTGGTAAGTTAGTTGAAACTGACCCAGTGGGAGAAAATGATTGATGGTTTAATTATGATTAAACAATTCAGATTCTTCACCCTCAGGATGAAATTTGAGGGGAACAAATCCTATATAAATTTAATAAGTGTGTTTCAGTTATCCAGATGCTTCATATCTTGTCACTCAGGGCAGTTGAGCATTGAGGGGTCTTTTTGTGCCATCACTTAATTAGTCACCTACTGCAACACAGAACCTACATTTATACAGTCTCATCCAAAAAAAAAAAATCCATGTTCCATAATGGGATGCGATGTAAGGATCAACTCCTTACTTCATGACTCTAGAGCACACTCTTTACATGTACCACTGTGCCATGAGGGCGATTCACAACTGTATTAATGTTAAAGTGGCTGATTATAAAATGAGCTAAATTTGAGAATTCAAATACAAACAAAAAGTTTTGAAAGCAAAAAAATGTCAACTTTATTAATTTATAAACAATCCAAAAAATTATTGTCACAGATCATTGTTGAATGATTGTCAAAGCAGGACTGTAGGAAGCATTTTCATTTTTTATTGGATTAATGGGGGAGGGGCTAAAAACATCACCTTTAATTGCTTTCTATTGTAAATACTGATCATGAAAATTATTGAGGTAGCTATATGTAATTAAATGTAAGTAGCTTTGGTAATACTTTTATATACTAGCAAAATTACTGCCCCTAACCCCTGTCTCCCTGGTACCTATACAGGCCTGCAAGAATTGTAAATGCATTTATTTGTATACCAATCACATTCAAAACAAAAATATTGACTTGAATAAGCATACTGTAAATCACTTTTTATTCGCGAGAACTTACTTTCGCATATCTATGCGAGACAGTGTGCTCGGGCAAAATTTTAATTCTCGCGCATAATTGTATTCCTTAAAATTATATTGAGCAATAACCACAATTCTTGAAAATTTTATCTCATTTATCAGAAATCAATGCCTATCTCGCAAAAATAAGGTGTCGCAAAATTTAAGTGATTTACAGTTCATTTTTTTTTTTTTAAAGAATCGTTCAAACTTCATCACAAACTCACACACAACAATCACGTGTAAATTACTTAGACATGAACAAAACAATTAACTTAAATTTAAATGCATTCAAATGACAAATGTGCCAAAATAGAAAAGAAGTACATTCATTTAAGAAAGATTTAAACTTCATCACAACCACACACAATTCGATCATGTGGAAAAATCATTATCACATGTAGACATTACTTTTTTTCAGGAAGGCACAACCATAAAGCTTTAGTTTCTATTGCTAATACTGAAAAATTACTGAGGTATCCAGCTGTAATATTTTGCATTGGTTTATATTTTTAACACTTATATACAAGCAAAACTACTGGCAAAATACTGGCAAAACTACAGACTATCAAAGGATTGTAAATGCATGTACATGTTTAACTCTCATAAAAAAAAATAATCAAACTTGAAAAAAAAATCAAATACATGTATCTAAATATGATTTGTAAAACAAAAATAAGTACATTTTTTTGGCATATGTACATAATAGGATTTGTAATACAAAAAAAAATAAGTACTCTCTTTTAAGGACTATTTGAACATTGATTGCATAAAATCACAACTTTATTGCACAACACCCTTTGGATCCCTTCCCGGGGTATAATGTACTGATCCACCTCCGCTTCTCGGTCTGGATCCACCTCCCGTAAATTCGCATTACTCTCCAGCACTTTGTCTAGTGACCACACGCCGATGTTCTGACTCTTGCCCTGCATGCCAAACACGAAAACATCTGGCGATGAAACAAGGAGATTCTGGAGTGCAAAGGCTTTCCCTAGCTGAATTTCATATAAGGGAGATAACTCAGGGTCTTCTGTCATTCCTACATTGTCAGGCAGCAAAGTTCTTTCCAGTGAAAAAAGGAACCCTATTAATACACAATGAATAAAATAATTTCAGAATATATACATCTGTGGTATCTCTCTTTTATGTTATAATGCTGTAAGCAATCACAAGTTACTTCAAATCAGTCTAGCAAAGTGCCTTTATTTATGCAGAAATTAATGCAAATGCAATATTGCAAGGGCAATAATTCAGGAGTGAAGTTGAATGTGACGTATTAGCATTGCCCTGACTATTTATTTTAGTTGATGAATACAATGTCATAGAATAAACATGTACCATCTTTAAAAAATAAGATACCTGAGAGTACAGCCCAGTGAGCTTTATTGCCGTTCTTCAAACAAGGTCCATTATTTTTGTCTCCATCATATCTAATGCCCAGTTAATACAAAATAATTCTGATCATTTTGCTTGTTCTATCATACATGTATATCTAATACCCCATAAGTACAAAATAATACACAACTGGCTAACTGAAGGTAAATATTCTTTCTGACTTAAATGAAAAGATACATGTACATATTTACATAAAAGGTATACCAGTACCATATAACAGGACTATTTCATGTATAGCTATTTAACTTTGCAGAAATATTTTCTAAATTTAATAATCATATTTTTACAGTGATTTCTTTGTAATCTAATCTGAGCAGCAATTTTACAGATCTTTTTCTAACAATTAACCTAAAAAGACTCAATCAGTGAGAAAGTGATAATTGGATTATCCCCCCAAAAAATTTAGATACAATTTTAAAAAGATAAGCATCCTCCATTAAGGATACGGCACTAGGACAGGGTGACTGTTGGCTAGATGTCCCAGTAGACTTTCCCTGGATCCTGAGTCCCTCATATCTAAAACAGTGGCTGTACAATCCAGAATTTCCTCTGCTAACGTGGCCATATCATAAGCTGCAATGATTAAATTTAGTTAGTATGTGTATAGGACATGTTATGGTAACACATAAACTTGTATAAGAGAAATGAACTGATTAGGCACTATGTCCCTAAAGATTAGAAAGGAAAACTGAAGAGCATGAGTTAAAAATATGCCCTCATAATACATGTATCCCATGAATTTGGATTTAAAGCAAAAAATTGAATAAACTTAATACCAGCCCTTCTGTAAGTGAGCAATTAAATAATTCTTCAAAGTTTCAACTATTTTTTTTTTTAATAATCAAGTCATAAAAACATATAAAATCAAAGATTATATATTAAATTTGCATGGCAGCAGATCCAAAGGGAAGGAAGAAAAAAGAAAAACAACTTAATTAATATTTTGAACAAGAAGTCTGTGAGCCAATGCTCACTAGTAATACCCCCGTTCTGATTTGAATAAACACTATCATGTTAGTATATACAAGTTCAATTACATGCTGATGCACAGACAAATAGAAAATTGACATCAGATTCATATCAAAATTAATCCCACCATATGGCATGTCTCAACTTTAGAGTACTTGTACTAAAATTTCAAGCATCTGCTACCAGTAATTGATGACAAAACTGTGATGAAAATTTGTTATGTATGAAACGGACAGATGCACAGACAAACAGGAAGTTGACATCGGATTTATACAAAAAAGTATCCCACCATATGGCATGCCTCAGAGAAGATTATGTTAAAATTTCAAGCATCTACGATGACTAGTTGCTGAGAAACTGCGACGAAAATTTGTTACGGACCGACACACAGTAAAACAGTATAACCCCTCCCCTTCGGAGCGGGGGTATAAAAATATAATATTCAAATATAAACCAAGGGAGATCATATTAATTACATATTTTTGGCGGGTGGCTGTAAGCAAATCAAAGATAATAGCACAGATCTGTTTTTTAAATTCAAAAATAAATCTATAAGAGCTATACCTGAGAAGAGTTCTCCCTGCAACGATAAGCCTCTCCTCTGACTTGTCTCTAAGATATGTGTGGCTGCCATCTCTTTCTTCAACATTTGAGCAGCCATGGCAAGGGCAACAACTCCGCAACTATAAAAAAGCCCTGTACATTGCACTAGTAGTATATACATGTACGTGTATGTATTACATGCATGCTACGAAGAAATACGTCTGATAGCACTTATTTACCTGCCAATTTAAGTTCTAGTTTACTGACAAATTCTAATGATCGACAACTAATTTTTTTTTTTTTACACAAAATCTCAGTAAAACATGCAATTTAATTATTACCATGGCCCATCTTGAAGTATTGGGTGGACAGTGCTATTGGAAGATACAATGACTTTGGAAGACAGATTCGGAATATCCTTCTCTCTGGAAAAAAAAAAAAAACATATGTCAAGAGGTGACATAACTTTAGTCATAATATACTGTCTTATCATGCTTATTTTTCACTTGCCATTACATCTTAAATCTCTTGATGATAAATATGAGGACATATAAAAAACAAGTGGTTTACAGTTAGATTTTCATTCCTACAATCTCCACTTAAATGCCCAGCAATGTTATCTTCCAAGATAAGTGATAAAAGGAAATGTTGTACAAGTACTTTCAATTTTTTTTATCATTGCAAATAGATTATTTTTTACAATATCATAAAAAAAGTATTATAAAAACTTCCTCATACATGTACTATTTATTTTTTTTGAAGATAATAATTTCTTAATATTGACATCCATGTGAATCAGGGCCATTTATGGTACATTGTAACTTTTCCCTGAAAGTAATACCCTGGGAAACATGGTACATATGTGTACCTTCAATCAACTTTTTTTTTAAATACTAAAATAAGAAAATTCTAAACATATGGTATATGTTTAGTTTATAACTAACCAGAAGTCTCTGTCGAGACTGTAGCTCTACTGGTTTACACTTAAAACAAAGGAAGAGAAAAGTAGCAGTTGGGACTTGAAATAGCAATAAATAGAAAAATGATCCTTGCCGCTCTTCAAAAAAAAAACCGATGCACAGAATTATGTATCTTAGTGTAGTCTACTTGTGTGCCAAGTTATTTTGAAATCGAACCAAAACTGTAGGAGGAGTAGCATTTTGAAAGCATTTCACAGAAATTTCTATTTTTGGTAACCATGGCAACACCATTCATTGAAATCAAAAACCGATGCACAGAATTATGTTATTTTAGTGTAGTCTAATTGTGTGCCAAGTTTTATTGAAATCAAACCAAAACTGTAGGAGGAGTAGCATTTTGAAAGAATTTCACAGAAATTATTATTTTTAGTAACCACGACAACGCCGTTCATTGAAATCAAAAACCGATGCACAGAATTATGTATCTTAGTGTAATCTACTTGAGTGCCAAGGTATATTGAAATCGGACCAAAACCGTAGGAGGAGGAGCATTTTGAAAAATTGTTTACAGGCAGACGGATGGACGACGGACGCATTACTATCGCATAAGCTCTTCTGGTCTCTGACCAGTAGAGCTAAAAATTAATAGTAAAAACAACAAAACACATACATGGTTGTTTTGATGTTCTTCCTGAGGTGTTCTTTGCTGTGATTAGTTGGCTCCTGTGGCACCATTAATACTGTCCCAGAAATATTCTTTAGACTGATGCGGGTTACTGGACCGACGTCTACAGGGGGAGGGGGAGGGGGTGGGGCCCCAAAGGGAGTACACATTCCTGTGGGTCCAAATGGCCACTGACTCTGCTAGAGTTGTGTCATGGCAGGAAGATAGCGCGCTGGATTGAAAAAAAGAGAAATAGAGATTGAATATGAACAGAAAATTCATCAAGCAAAGGAGAGGTTTCAGATAATAACTGGTCATTAATACCTTAATAAAGTACTACATGCACTGTAATGCAATCTCCTGAATGTCATATTTAAGTTTTATTTGGCAATGACTAAGAACTGAAGACTGAGTGATTGATATAAAATGAACTAAATGTATGCATTCACTATCATAATTTATGCACAAATCTATCTCCATTGATTCTCTGAGTCAACTGGGGGAAAGGAATATCTTTATGATATAAAGCATTTTTTAAAATAATTATTTAATACAACTTTTACTAGCAGTCAACCCTGCATGTCTAGCTTATTTTACAGTAACTTTAAACACTAGTCTGAATCAATACAGGTGAGGCATGGATACGGGAATTGAAGTTTGGGTGCAGAAATCATAAGTAGGCAGGGGGTCTACGGGCTGCCTTGAGGCCCCTAGTTTGTCCACAGTGGAAGCCCAGGGGCCAATGCCCTTGGAATTAAGCTCCGATTTTAGATATTTTGTAGTGTAAAAATGAGGTCTACCAAGTGGACTTTGTTTTACATTTACTAGATGAAATTATGATAAATGTTAACTGACAGATGATTTTTTAGGGAATTTTGAAAATTACATAAAACGTTTGCATGATTACATTTGTCACATCCCTAACTTCCCAGGTGGGGATGGGGAGGGGGTGGGGTCAGGAAGCTCCTCCTTTTTAACATCTATATAATTATATATCTGAGCCCATCCATTCCCACTACACACATAGCTGCAGGTGTAGTGGTGGTCAGGTACATGTATAAATTAAAAGGGTCACCTGAATGGCTCAGGTGACATAAATATGCTGACTTAATTGAGGTGTAACCCTTATGTTTCATCACTGAAGAAAAGTGTATAGAACTTAAACAAACTCTGTTGAATCAAATGAGATAGTATGACTAAAGGAATTATATCTCTAGATCTACCTCAAAAGCGCTGCATTGTGATAAATAAAAAAAACGATAAGTAGTCATATTATGACACTTCATCATATATTCAGGAAGCTAATTTTTTTAATTAATTTTTTTTTCTGAATCTAATTTTCCTGTCTGCAGCTGAGTCTTTTGTATTATATAATTCGGAGGAAAGTTATCAAAAGTCTGGTAGATCTACTAATTTATAAATGATTCAAAAATGCAGAATATATTGTTATAAATATACACCTCGATTTAAGTGTGGACTTTGCGGCATACTTACGCATAGCTAGCTCATGACTTGGTCAATCGAGTTTATTGATAAAATTGCGAACTCTTGTGGTTCTATCAATGCCATGTTCACACACTGCATGTGCCCGATAAAACACTGCGGATTTATAGAGTTATTTATAGCCCTAGTTGTCAGCTGTTTATTCTTACAACAGAACAAACATGTTTCATGTGATTTTGATTAAATCTAAGCAATAATCTTTTTAGTTCTGTCCTAATTAAACCCTTTTTGATCCTAGAAACATTTAAAAACACAATTCAATTCTGTGCATGTCTTCAAGAACTAATCTCGCAGAGCATTGCAGAGCTCTACTTATAGTCTATAGCTACGTTCTCATGCAGTGGTCATGTGAACTTGTGTTGGCTTGCAATTTGCAAATCAAAATAATTTTAAAGGGTTTCCCTCAAATCCTGAAATATTCTTAAACTTACCTTTAACCTTTCGAAGTTCTAAACACATCTGGGCCATTTATAGCAGGATAATACGTACCGCTTAATCCACTGTTATCTTGCTTGTAGGTCGGCAAGTGCTAGCATAACTTCAGAGTTGTCTGCCCCTAGTGAATGCAATCGGCGCTCTCTCTCTCTCTCTCTCTCTCTCTCTCTCACTCACACACACACACAAAGCTGAATAACTGAAAGTGACAATAAATCTCAATTTGAACGTTTTTTCATTCAAATTTTTAACTGATATTAATGATATGCACGAAGCGTTAGAGTCTAGTCTTCTTTTCAAAAAAAAAAAATTTCTTACGCATGATAAATTTTGCATCAGAAATATCAATTTGTAGTAATTTAAGCATATTGAGGACAGGCCTTTCTCTATTATCTTTAGAGAAGTGGACAGGCTTTCGCCTACGCCTGGAAAAAATATAAACTAAAAAATGTCAACCCATGTACCTTCAGAATCAAATGCATGTGCATGACTATGCATCCCATAAACGCACTAGCTGCAGATCTGTAGCGTTATGGTTTTATATAGTAGTCTTGACCATAACGTTATGGTCACTCAAGACTTCTATATAAAACCATAACGCTATGTACAGATCTGCAGCTATCACGATTCCTTCCAACGCTTTCATTATACCATCCAACCCCCTTAGGGTTCCATCCGACCCTCACATATTATCCAAACCTCACATACAATCCAACACGCTAATGATACAACCCAACGCTCCTATGATTAACCAGAAGTCTCTGTCAAGACTGTAGCTCTACTGTTTTGTACTTATAAAGTAGCAGTTGGGACATAAAACTTTACAAAAGCAATAAGTAGAATAATGATTCCAGATTAAGTCTCTTTTTGTGGCAAGATTGCAATAAGACTACAACTGTAGGAGTGGCTTTAAATAAAATTTTACAGAATTTTCAATTTTAGTTACCATGGCAATATCAAATCGAAACACAAAACTGATAATTATGTATCTCAGTTTAGTCTACTTGAATGCCAGATTACATGTATATTATAATTAGATTAAAACTGTAGGAGGTGTAGCATTTTAAAAGTATTTCACAGAAAGAATCTCTCTATGTTTAGTAACAATATGGCAGCACCGTTCATCGAATCCAAAAAACGATACACAGAATTACATGTATGTATCTTAGTGTAGTCTACTTGTGTGCCAAGTTATATTGAAATCAGACCTAAACTGTAGGAGATGTGGCATTTTGAAAGTATTTCACAGACATTTTTATTTTTAGGAACCACGGCAACACCGTTTATCTAAATTAAAAACCGATACAAGAATTATGTAACTTAGTGTAGTCTACTTTTGTGCCAAGTTATATTGAAATCAAACCAAAACTGTAGGAGGAGTGGCATTTCAAAAGTATTTCACAGAAATTTCTATTTTAAGTAAACACGGTAACACCGTTTATCGAAATCAAAAACCGATATTTATCGAAATCAAAAACGATATGCATAATTATGTATCGTAGTGTAGACTACTTGTGTGCCAAGTTATATTGAAATCACACATAAACTGTAGGAGGAGTAGCATTTTGAAAGTCTTTCACAGAAAATTCTATTTTTAGGAACCACGGCAACACCGTTCATCGAAATCAAAAACCGATTAAAAGAATTTTGTATCTTAGTGCAGTCTGCTTGTGTTCTAAGTTATATTGAAATCAGACCAAAACTGCAGGAGAACTAGCATTTTGAAAAATTGTTTACAGACAGACAGACCGACACACCGACATCTTACTATCGCATAAAAATGAAACAAAATTACCTTTAGTTACCTGTTCCTGAAATGCCAAAATAGACCAAATTGAAATAAATGGGATGCATTTTACTACTCGTTTTCGAATATTTCTGCCTAGTTTAACGTGGTAACAGGATAAGTGTAAGCAATAAATTTAGTATAAGATTTGTTTGCGACCACAAAACAAATTATTATTTTTTGTTCTCCGATGACCCGTTTCTCTTCCTTTTGGCGACGTAGCTTCAATTTATATCAGTAGATAAAATGTTTTCAAAATGTTAAATAAATTTGTAAATAAAATGTCTCTATTTCTTAATATCTCAAGAACCCCTGAGGTATTTTCTTTAGAGAAGTGAACAGGAATTCGAAATGGATGTAGACGAATGCCTGTCCACTTCTCTAAAGAGAATACCCCTGAGCAAATTTTTGCCGATGGTATCCTCGACCCATGGGCTCTCATTTTCTGTAGAATCATCAATGTTCGTGGTGGACCAATGTTCGTGGATTTCGTGAGTCACCCTTACCCACGAATTAACATCCCCACGAACGTTTGGCGCAGACCATCTGACTTTGGGGAGATCATCGCATTTTTGCGTCACCATCGCACTTTAGAGTCTTAGATATATATGTATATAAACGCCTTTTAGAGGGTTAGGTTCACTGATACTCAGAACATCTACAGTTGTAACTTAATATGCATCTTTTATAAGAAATGAATAGTAGGGAATGTTTATGATACCATTTAAGTGTTTTATGCACATATAAAATATACTTAATGTGGCATAATCTCAATTGTGGAACTGTTTTAATGCAGGAATCGTGAATAAGGTCTAATGACATGCAGTTTCCAATACCTCTTCATCTTCACGCCTTGAAGACACTCACCTTTAAGTTTGTCATTTTTGTTTGTTTAACTTGAATGTTTTTAATTCATTCTAAATATACCTCTTATCTATATTTATTTAATAATATCTGTCCATCTTTTCATTTGGGATTCTCTCTTACTTTTTTCTTTCTCGCCGTATATTTTGTGTTCCCATGAATAAGTCAATCTTCTGGTATGTCATTCCTGGTTTATCACCTTCGCGAAGCTAAGACAAGAGTGAGGACTGCGATTCCTTCTGATCATCGTAAAATAATGAAGACATGGATTATGCAATTCTTTTTTACTATTGTGAAATGACAATAAAATGGAAATAAATGTAGTTTTCAAGAAATACAGTCAATCCAGGATATTGAGGACAAATTCAAGGATGTTTAGAGTAGAAAACGTTAATATACGAGGGAGAGAGCGAGCAATGTTCAAAGAAAAAAATATTAGGCGTGTTGTAAATTAAATGAATCATTCATTATATCCCCTTAAAGAAAGAAATGAATAGAAAAACGACATGGAGGTGAAAGAG